>NW_022473810.1:0-29572 GCF_009769535.1 Thamnophis elegans | reverse complement strand
TCCCTTCCCTTTCTCCTACTCCTACTCTTCCTCTTCCCCTTCCTACCCTCTCTCCTCCCTTCCACCCTCCTCTCCTTCCCCTCCCTTTCTTCCCTTACCTCTCCCCTACGCCTACTCTTCTTCTTCCCCTTCCTACCTTCTGTCCTTCTCTTCCTCTCCCTTCCATCCTCCTCTCCTTACCTCTTCCTTCTTTCCCCCATCTTCCTTTCCTTCTCTCCTCCTCTCTCTCTCTCTCTTTTCTATTATTGTAGGTGTCTCTTTCAGGTCACAGTTTATATTTCCTTGGGATGGTATTTCCGCAAACCCAAATATAGTTTGATATCATTTCTTATTCCTTTACCTTGGCTAATCTGTCCTAACTATATTTCCCCCCCCGCCCCTTTATGTCTCTCTCTTAGATATATACTTATATATTTAATATTTTCTTTTCTGTTTTCCCCTTCTTCCCTCCCTTTTCCATTTAACAGGGCATCCTCTGGGTTTTATATCTTCTCCCTATTTTCTCTTCTAGTTTCCTTTCTCTAGCCCAGTGGTTCCCAAACTTGGCAACTTTAAGACTTGTGGACTTCAACTCCCAGAATTCTCCAGCCAGCAGAGCTCTTCTGGCTGGAGAATTCTGGGAGTTGAAGTCCACAAGTCTTAAAGTTGCCAAGTTTGGGAACCACTGCTCTAGCCAATCATAAAATCTTCCTTCCCCAGGTCTCGAAGTACTCCGATTCCTCTTTATTCTTTATTTTCATTTTCTGTACAACAAAGCAGGATAACAGAGAAAGCCTCATGGCTACCCACATTTATGTCGCTAAGCGAGACAGTTGTTCTGTGAGTTTTTGCCCCATTTTACGACCGTCCTGGCCGCCGTTGTTAAGGGAATCCCTGCGGTGGTTAAGTCCGTAGCACCGTTAAGTGAATTGTTAAGTTTTCCCCCTTGATTTTGCTTGTCGGAAGGGGGAAATCGTGTGGACACACCACCACCGCCACCCGGGATGCGGCGACCGTCATAAATCGGAGACAGTCTCCATGCGGCTGAATCTTGGTCAGGTTAACACGGGGATGCTTCGGCGGCCGTAAGTGTGAAAAAAAACTGGTTGCAACCGTTTTTCAGTGCTCTCGCAACTTTGGTTACTCAGTGAAACTGTTATAAGTTGAGGATTGCCCGTAGCTGTAATTACCATATTTTTCGGAGTATAAAAGAGGGTGAAAATTTGGGTGCGTCTTATATACTGAATGTAGCCTCACCCATCCATCGGCCCCAATAGCTATAGCAGTTAGACTTATATACCGCTTCATAGGGCTTTCAGCCCTCTCTAAGCGGTTTACAGAGTCAGGATATCGCCCCCACAGTGTGGGTCCTCATTTCACCCACCTCGGAGGGATGGAAGGCTGAGTCAACCTTGAGCCGGTGAGATTAGAACCGCCGAACTGCAGATAGCAGTCAGCTGAAGTGGCCTGCAGTACTGCACCCTAACCGCTGCGCCACCTCGGCCCAACCCTTTGGCCTAAGCCTCCCAGCAATTTACCTCCTTGCAGCAAATGGGGAAAATGGGGCTTTCCGAGGCTGCAATAGGTTATAGCAATCCCGGCAGCCTGAAACAGCTGATCATTGGGAGGTGCTTAAACTGACAGGGAAACTTGCTGTTTGCTGCAAGGAGGCAAATTGCTGGGAGGCAGAAGCAGATTTTCCTTCCTTGTTTTCCTCCCCAAAAGCTAGGTGCGTCTTATACTTGGGAGCATCTTATACTCCGAAAAATACGGTACCCCCCTCTGGGGTCTCCAAATAAGATTGAGTAGTGCATCACAGGGACCGCCCTACCCCAACCAACAGGGGGCCCTGGTCTCCCACAGCCCTCCCTCGTTTCATACGTTTGGAGGGCAACTGGAGTTGGTCGGGAGAAAGTGTGACTTTCCCCAGGGCCATGGGTGTTGGAGTCCAGCCTGATCTCATGTGGCTTTTAGCAGACCAACACCAGAGCAGAAGTAGGAGTGACCTCAAAATTGTCCCCTAAAAAGAGGAACTCGACCTGCCCTAAGGAAATACCGGTAGAGGCTGGTTGCTGGGAACAAGGAAAGAAGGTTTGAGTATTGTTTTGACACCCGGCTGTCAACCTCTGTAGATACTACGGGGAGGAAGGAAGCTTTTAAATGAAATTTCCAGAGAAACTTTAAATTGAACATTTGTTTGTTTATTTATTTGAATGGATAGATGATAGAGATACAGAGAAGTAGGTAGGTAGATAGGTAAATGATAGATAGATAGATAGATAGATAGATAGATAGATAGATAGATAGATAGATAGATAGATAGATAGATAGATAGATAGATAGATAGATAGATAGATAGATAGGATAGATAATAGATAGAGATAGATATGATTGATAGAGGATGGATGGATAGATTAGATAGATAGGTAGGTAGAGAGAGAAGTGATAGAGAGATTATATATATATATGTATATGTATGTATGTATATATATATATATATATATATATATATATATATATATAGAGAGAGAGAGAGAGAGAGAGAGAGAGAGAGAATAAATAGATAGATGATAGATAGATAGATAGATAGATAGATAGATAGATAGATAGATAGATAGATAGATAGACAGAGAGAGAGAGAGATGATGGATGGATGGATGGATGGATAGGTGATTGAGATAAAGAAATAGAGATGACTGATAGAAGATGGATGGATGGATAGGTCAAGTATGTAGGTAGGTAGAGAGAGAGAAGTGATAGAGAGATATTATATATACATCTCTCTATCTCTCTATCTCTATCTATCTATCTATCTATCTATCTATCTATATCTCTATCTATCTATCTATCTATCTATCTATCTATCTATCTATCTATCTATCTATCTATCTATCTATTTAGTGTCACAACCCCTGGTATGCCCCAATTGCACAAATACAATATATATATAGATATATAGATATATAGATATATACACATACACACATACATACATACATACACAGACACACAAACATATGTAGTGTTGATTTTTGATCATTGGAGACTGCAAAGGTTGTAAGTGTGAAAAACGGTCATGTCATATTTTTCAGTGTCATTGTAACTTTGAACAGTCACTAAATGCACTATTGTAAAATGAGGATTCTCTGTGTGTGTGTGTGTGTGTGTGTTTGTATGTGTATGAGAGGGAATTCTGGGAGTTGAAGTCCACTTAAAAGTGTTGAGAAACAGTGATCTAGAAGATCTTTTTTCCGAGCGTGGTTGGTAAAGAGAGCCGTTGCAATATATATATCTTGACCGGGAACCGGACAATCCAGGTGGGTTTCATACCCCGTACCGTGTTTGATTCATGCTTCGGCACGTCGAAAAATGTTGTAAACTTGATGTTTTGTTGTCGCTGCTCCTGTGGTGATCCGTGCAGACAGAATGAAGAAATTCTTGCTGGATTCTTCTTTAAATTGTCTCAAATTCTCTTTTCTTTTTATGACCCTCTGGTTGATCTCTTGGGGCAGTTTGGAGGAAGAAATGCCTGTAGGAAAAATGGACTTTTTATAAAAGGAGCCCAATTTGGAAAGCTGATGTTGAAAAAGATGGAGGAATTTGGAGGACGGATTAAATTTCAGACGGTTGAATTCAAAACGGATTAGATTACCGGAGGGGGGCCGAATTTGGAGGAAAATGAGATTTACGACTGGCAGAATTCAGGGAACAGATTAGATCGCACAGATTCTGGAATTCGGAAGATCAGATCTGATTGTAGAGGGATAGAATTCAGGTGAAAGATGAGAGGCAACTGAATGCAGATGGCAGATTACGGATGGCTGAATTCCCGTGACAGATTAGATTACAAGAGAGGGCGGCATTTAGAGGAAGTTTGGGTTGCAAATGGCAGAATTCGAAGAACAGATTAGATCGCACAGATTTTGGAATTCGGAAAATGAGATTCGATTGTAGATGGCTAGAATTTCCGACGACAGATAAACAGGTGTCTGAATTCTGATGTCGGATTAGGCTGAATTCGTGTGACAGTTTAGATTCCAGACGGCGGAAATTAGAGGAAGATTTTATTACAGACGGTTTAAAGGTCGTAAAATCCTGCAAAACCCACTTCACAATTTTGGGCTCAAAATCCAACCACAATTTGCAGAAATCTTAACAATCTGCCCCCCCAAAAAAAGCTTGTTCAGTTTCACTCAGATTGACAGACTTGGGAGGTCTCTGGAGGTCTTCTAGTCTGACCCTCTTGCTCAAGGAGGAGCCCATTTCAGACAAATAGTTATCTGAAATCTCCTCTTAAAAACCTCCAGTGTTGGAGCACCCACAACTTCTGGAGGCAAGAGGTTCCACTGGTTCATTGTCCTCGCTGTTAGGAAAGTTCTCCTTAGTTCTAGGTTACGTCTTTCCTTGATTAGTTTCCATCCATTGTTTCTTGTTCTGCCTTCTGGGGCTTTGGAGAATAATTTGACCCCCTCTTCTTTGGGGCAGCCCCTCCAATATTGGAAGACGGCTATCACGACTCCCCTTGGTCCTCCTGGTCATTAAATTTAGACACCACCACCCCCAATTCCTGCAACCGTTCTTCGAATATTTTAGCCTCCAGTCCCCTAATCATCCTTGTTGCTCTTCTCTGCCCTCTTTGAAGCTGCAATGCACCTCTTGCAACGCGAATGTCTCACGGATGCTGAATCCAGGATCTCCTGGGCTGAGATTCCTGGCGGTCTTCACGCAGCTTCCGCCCGTTCCTTGCAGCAAACGGCTCGCGGCTCTGGCTTCCTGCGGATCTCCCTCTCTCGGGGCTTCTTCCCCCCCTCCCCCCTCCCCCTTTTTCTCTCTAAGATCCGCAGGAGCAGACCGTGAATGCAGGTTCTCCAGCTGTGTGTGTGTGTGTGTGATGGTGGGGCGCTCGCCGCTGATGCGTTTGGTCTCTCCTGGTTACGTAAGCAAGATGCATCTTAGCCTCTGCTCCAGTCTTGTAAGTCCGGCGTTTTATCCTCTCTCCTTTTTAAATATATATATATATATTGGTCTCTCTTGCGTTTGGTTGAAGTGGCGAGGCTGGGCCTGAAAGCCCAGAGCTTGGGAACACACACACACCCCTGCCCCAAATCCACATACAGAGATCAAACCTTGGATCCGGAATTTGGTCCTTAACCGACTTACGGAGAAGATTCACGTGGCCTCATATCTCTCTATCTCTCTATCTATCATCTATCTATCTATTTTATCTATTTATCTCAAATAGAGATAAATTTATTTATCTCTATCTGTCTATCTATCATCTGTCTATCATCTCTATCTGTCATCTATTTATCTATTTATTTATTTATTCATCTATTTATCTCTGTCTATCATCTATCTATCATCTCTATTTATTTATGTATTTATTTATCTCTATTTTTCCTATTTATCTCTGTCATCTATCGTCTCTATGTCATCTATTTATTTATCTATTATCTATCCATTTATTTATCTATTTATCTATTTATCTCAAATAGAGATAAATTTATTTATCTCTGTCTATCATCTATCTATCTCTATCTGTCATCTATTTATCTATTTATTTATTCATCTCTCTGTCTATCATCTATCATCTATTTATTTATCTATTTATTTATCTCTATTTTTCTATTTATCTCTGTCTGTCTATCATCTCTATATCATCTATTTATTTATCTATTATCTATCTATCCATTTATTTATCTATTTATTTATCTATTTATCTCTATCATCTATTTATCTATTTATTTATCTATTTATTTACTCTATCTACCTATCATCTCTGTCTATCTACCTGTCTGTCTGTCTGTCTATCTATCATCTATCTATCTATCTATCTATCTATCTATCTATCTATCTATCTATCTATCTATCTGTCTATCTATCTCTATCATCTATCTCTTATCTCTCTCTCTATCTCTCTATCTCTACCTCTCTCTCTTTCTTTTTCTCTCTTTCTGTCTTTCTTTCTTTTTTTCTCTCTTTCTCTCTCTCTCTCTCTCTCCCTTTGCTTTAGGGGGCCGGCCTCTGTTGGGAATGAGGGGTGGTGCTGGTGGTGGTAGAAACACAGAAATATCTATGCCTAATAATCAGGCAAGCTGCTGAAATCTTGATCAAGCCTCGGATGCTTTGCGCGAGAGAGGACCTCGTTTTCGTCTCCGGATTGCAGAATAGGCAGATGTGATTGGTGGGGGGGGTCTCGGCATGGGGCGGGCTGCCTTGGAAAGGGAGGGGGAGAGGTAGGTAAGTAGGCAAGGGTTCTCCCCCCCCCCCCAGTTTTCTTCGGCTTTGCAACATCCTTGACCGATGAACGGTAGACGGGAAGGAGTTAATTCGCCAACGGCAGGTTCGAGGGTGTGTGAATGGGACAGGTTGATCCCAGGAACCAACACCCCCCCCCCCCCCCCCCGTAGATCAAGACCTGTAAGCAAGAAATGCAGGGTTGGGCTTTGAAGAATTGAGCTCTTGTTTTTTTCCCCTTCTTCTTCTTTTAAATCCTTGCCTGGAGGGAGTGTGTGTTGTCGGTGCCTTTCCATTTGCAAGGAGGCCTTTTTGCATTTTGAAGCTCCTGCGTTTTAATTTCCTCTCTCTTCGTTTTTTCTTTTCTTTTTCGTGGGCTGAATGATCCTGGCTGTGTCTGTAAAATTGGGAACACTTAGGGTTTTCTGGAATACTCTCTGTCTCTCGTCAGCACCCACCAGCCGGATCCATTAGCTTCCTGGCAAGAGAGAGAAGAGAGACTCTCTACCCAGCTGTAGCTAAAACCATGATTCATTTTTATTTTTATTTGGAAGACTTCAGAATGAATCCACAGGGGAGATTAGGGCAAACGAACCTCAAGATGGCTTAGGATAGGGTTTCTCAACTTTGGCACACTTGGAAGATGTCCGGACTTCAACTCCCAGAATTCCCCAGCCAGCTGGCTGGGGAATTCTGGGAGTTGAAGTCCAGACATCTTCCAAGTGTGCCAAGGTTGAGAAAAACTGGCTTAGGAGAAGAGGATTCATCCTGTGGACTGATAAATGTTTGTTTTTTTTGTTTCCTGCCTTTTAAATTTTTAACGAATAGCTCAAGATGGCAGACATGCTCCTCCCTCCTCCTATTTCGCCCCCCCAACAACAACCCTGTGAGGTGGGAAGGGCTGAGAGAGAGCGGGGGGAGGGAGGGAGGGAGACTGGCCCAAAGTTACTTAGCCGGCTTTTGCACATAAGGCAGAACTAGAACTCCCTGTCTCCTGGTGATAGGCCCAAAGTTACCCAGATGGTTTTCATGCCTAAAGTGGGACTAGAACTCCCAGACTCCTGGTGATTAGCCAAAGTCACCCAGATGGCTTTCATGCCTAAAGTGGGACTAGAACTCCCAGTCTCCTGGTGATTGGCCCAAACTCACGCAGCCAGCTTTCATGCCTAAGTGGGACTAGAACTCACAATCTCCTGGTGATTGGTCCAAAGTCACCCAGCTGGTTTTCATTTGTAAGAGCGGACTAGAATTCACAGTCTCCTGGTGATTGACCCAAAGTCACCCAGCCATCTTTCACGCCTAAGGCGGGACTAGAATTCACAGTCTCCTGGTGATTGACCCAAAATCACCCAGCTGACTTTCATGTGTAAGAGCGGACTAGAACTCCCAGTTTCCTGGTGATTGGCCCAAACTCACCCAGCCATCTTTCATGCCTAAGGTGGGACTAGAACTCACAATCTCCTGGTGATTGGTCCAAAGTCACCCAGCTGGTTTTCATGCCTAAGGCGGGACTAGAACTCCCAGTCTCCTGGTGATTAGCCAAAGTCACCCAGCCAGCTTTCATGCCTAAGGCGGGACCAGCGCCCACGTTAGGTGCATTTCAGGGGCAACAATTTCAGTGGAATAATTATATTCGGATTTTTAAAATCTGGGGCTACAGAGGTGGGAAGCATCCCCAGGCGAATACGCCCCCCGCTTTTCCCACCCCCAAAAACCAAACCAATGCAAACCTCCCCCCCCACCACTCACACATGACTGCACCTGACCCGTGTTGCATCCCCTTGAGCCCAAAGAGAAAATGGTTTCAGGGCTGTGTGTGTGTGTGTCTGTGTTTGTGTGTGTGAAACAACCCTCCTTCAAATGCCAAGTCTTCTCTGCAGTGGCCTTTCCTTGCTCAAATGGCATCGCAGCTCCCAAAGGCCAGGCCGGGGGTGGGGTGGGGTGGGGGGGCATGCAAAAGAGGGGCTGACTCTGCAAATGATTGGGAGCGAAGGGCCCTTTCCGTGCAGCTGCTGGCTTTGCATTTCCAGCTCTCGAGGCGAGGCTGGAAACCACATTCAAAAGTGGTGGTGGTGGAAAGGCCGGGCCGGATGCTCTTCTCGCCTCTCTTCAACACAACAGTTGGCTTCTTTCCTTTGATCAAAAAAGGAAAGAGAAGTAAAAACCTTTCCTAGCTGAAAAATCAAGTTTTGCAAACCTTCAAATCTCTCTCTCTCTGCCTCTTTCTCTCTGTCTCTCTTTCTTTCTTTCTCCCTCCCTCTTTCTCTCTCCCTCCCGCTCTCCCTCCCTCTCTCCCTCTCTCTCCCTCCCTCTCGCCATCCCTCCCTCTCTCTATCCCTCCCTCTCTCTCTCCCTCCCTCTCCCTCCCTTCCTCCCTCTCCCTCTCTCTCCCTTCCTCTCCCTCTCTCTCTGTCCGTCTCTCCATCCCTCCCTCCCACTCTCCCTCCCTCTTTCTCCCTCTCTCTCTCCCTCTCTCCATCTCTCTTTCCCTCTCTCTCTCTCCCTCTCTCTCCCTCTCTCCCTTCCTCCCCCCTCTCTCTCCCCCTCTCTCTCTCCCTCTCTCTCCCTCTCTCTATCCCTCCCTTCCTCTCCCTCTCTCTCTATCCCTCTCTCCATCCCTCCCTCTCTCTCTATCCCTCTCTCCCTCCCTCCCACTCTCCCTCCCTCCCTCCCTCCCTCTCTCCATCCCTCCCTCTCTCTCTATCCCTCTCTCCCTCCCTCCCACTCTCCCTCCCTCCCTCCCTCTCTCCATCCCTCCCTCCCTCTCTCTCCCTCTCTCTCTCCCTCCCTTCCTCCCCCCTCTCTCTCCCCCTCTCTCTCTCCCTCCCTCTCTCCATCCCTCCCTCTCTCTCTCCCTCCCTTCCTCCCTCTCCCTCTCCCTCTCCCTCTCCCTCCCTTCCTCTCCCTCTCTCTCTATCCCTCTCCATCCCTCCCTCTCTCTATCCCTCTCTCCCTCCCTCCCACTCTCCCTCCCTCTCTCTCTCCCTCCCTCTCTCCCTCTCCCTCTCCTTCCCTCTTCCTTGCTCTCTATTCAACTTGCATTTTACAAAAACACCAAACCCAGATTAGAGGACAGGGTCTCCTCGTTTTACGACCGCAGTCAGATCCAGAATTTAGACCCCGAATTTGAACAATGGATGGAAACTAATCAAAGAGAGGAAACTTCCTAACAGCGAGGACACTTGACCAGTGGAACAGCTTGCCACCAGGCGTCGTGGGTGCTCCGTGACTGGAGGCTTTCGAGAAGAGGATTGGACAAGCCTCTGAAATCGTCTTGAGTCTCCTGCTTGAGCAGGGGGTTGGGCTAGAAGACCTCCAAGGTCCCTTCCAGCTCTTTTCTGATGGATTGATTGATTAGGACTGGGGTGCCTCGGAAGAGGGCCTCC
This sequence comes from Thamnophis elegans, assembly GCF_009769535.1. Taxonomy (NCBI): domain Eukaryota; kingdom Metazoa; phylum Chordata; class Lepidosauria; order Squamata; family Natricidae; genus Thamnophis; species Thamnophis elegans. The sequence continues at coordinate 19,970 of NW_022473810.1, read as the reverse complement.
GGAGTCAAGGAATTCTGCATCTTCTCTTTTTCCATTTCTGCCACCCCATCCCTCCATGCCAATCCAAAGCCTTCCCCCCCCCAATCGTTTTCTCCCCCCCCCCTCCATCCTTAGAAGGGCTTGAATGCATCAGCCGCCAGAGAGTTTAATGGAAGTCTTATTTCCTTGCCTGGTGAATGCCAAGCGTGGGAAGGGAGCGTTTGGCTAAGTACTTGAGGTGTAAAGTTCGGGGCGCGCTCGCAGCAGCCGTGGCGGAAGGCCGGCTGTGCCCCGGTGGGTGCGAGGCGGCAGCTGCGCTTCTGTGCTTCTGTGTGTGAGCCGCGTGCGGCCGAGGGGAGAGTGGGCGAGGGCTTTCTTCCAGGGCCTGATGAGCACCCTGGGACCTAGTCTCTGCGGAGCTGCTGCGTGGGCGCAGGGCTTGGCACTGCCCGAATGGCAAGAGGCGATTGGAGCTGAATCCCGAAGGGCTGGGCTCTTCGGGAAAAGGCTCCGTGGGGGGGAAATGCGCTTGAGAGTTTGCATGTGGTCCAGCTCCTCCCTTCCCCCTCCTTTCTTTCCCCTTCCCTCCCTCTTCCATTCTTCCTTCTTTCCTAGCCTATCGGCTTTGTCTTCTTTTTTCTTTCTTTCTTTCTTTCTTCCTTTCTTTCTGTCTCTTTCTTTCTCTTTCTTTCTTTCTTGCTCTCTCTCTCTTTTTCTTTCTTTCTGTCTTTCTTCCTTCCCTCTCTTCCTCTTTCCTTTCCTTTCTTCCAACCCTCCCTCCATCTCCCTTCTTTCCTTTCCTTCTTTCCTCCCTCCCTCTTCCTTTCTTCCTACCTTCCTATCCTCTATGTCTCCTTCCTTCCTTCCTTCCTTCTCCTTCCCTCCCTCCCTCTTCCATTCTTCCTACTTTCCTAGCCTGTCATTTTTGTCTTTCTTTCTTCCTTCCTGTCTCTGTCTGTCTGTCTTCCTTTTTCTTTCTTTTTTTCTTTCTTTCTTTCTGTTTGTCTGTCTTCCTCTTTCTTTCTTTCTTTCTTTCTTTCCTGCTCTCTCTCTCTCTCTCTGTCTTTTTCTTTCTGTCTTTCTTTCTTCCCTCTCTTCCTCTTTCCTTTCTTCCAACCCTCCCTCCATCTCCCCTCTTTCCTTTCCTTTTCCTCCCTCCCTCCCTCTTCCTTTCTTCCTACCTTCCTATCCTCTCTGTCTCCTTCCTTCCTTCCTTCTCCTTCCTTCCTTTCTTCCTTCTCCTTCCCTCCCTCCCTCTTCCATTCTTCCTACTTTCCTAGCCTGTTGCCTTTTGTCTTTCTTTCTTTCTTTCGCTGTCTGTCTTCTTTCCTTCCTTCCTTCCCTCCCTTGCTTTTTCCTTTCTTCCATCATCTCCTTCCATCTCCCTTCTTTTCTTTCCTTCCTCCCTCTCTCTTCCTACCTTCCTACCCTCTCTGTACTTCCTTCCTTCCTTCCTTCCTTCCTCCCTTCCTTCCTTCTCCTTCCCTCCTTCCCTCTTCTATTCTTCCTACTTCCTAGCCTGTTGCCTTTGTCTTCTTTCTTTCTTTCTGTCTCTGTCTGTCTTTCTTTCTTTCTGTCTTTCTTTCCTCCCTTCCTCTCTCCTTTCTTCCAACCCTCCCTCCATCTCCCTTCTTTTCTTTCCTTCTTTCCTCCCTCCCTCCCTCTTCCTTTCTTCCTACCTTCCTACCCTCTCTGTCTCCTTCCTTCCTTCCTTCCTTCCTTCCTACCTACCTACCTACCTACCTACCTACCATCCATCCATCCATCCATCCATCCATCCTTCTGTCCCTGGATACAAAACATAACAATCGGTTATTAGTTCGAAATCTGTAGCCAAACCAGGCGTATCTCTTTCTTTTATTTCCTTGCCTGCTGCTCCCTTCTCCATCCTAGCGATTGTTTTTCCTTTGGTGCTTTCACTCTGCTTGGCCAGGAAACCTCAAGTCTGTGCGGCTGCCAGTCTGAAATATAAAGGAGCAAAGAGCTTTACGTTTAGCTCAAGAGCCGTTCTTCTCCTTTCCCGCTTGCCCTCGACATTACGAGCCGAACGAGGAAGGAGGCTCTTCTGCTCGGCCTTTATTGATTCTGTTTTATCACTGTGGTTCAAAAGGGCCAGGCTGAAGTAGCTACGCGGCCAGGATTCAGGGGCAACGCAACAGATGAGCATTAAAATATTAATTTGCTTAACGATTTCATGTCAGTTCTGTTCTCTCTCCGGAGGTTTTTTTTTTGAGTGAGTCATTGTTTCTCCAACTGCTTCACCTGGCGGAGAGATCCATAAAATAAAAGACTGCAATGCCATTGTGCTGTGCCGAGAATGCTTGGGAATGGCCCCTCCGAAGCACCTGGGGCACGGGGAATTCTGGGAAATGAAGTCCGCCCCTCTTAAAGTTGCATAGGTGGCATTGAGATCCTAAAAAAATTAGCTTGTATGTATCCGAACGTATAACCCTAAATGCCGGAGATGTGATTGTGCTGATGCTACGCATTATCATATATGGTGGACTTGTAAAAAAAGGTCAAAGCGTTTTGGATAAAAAATATGGTGGATTATGCAAAATAGTCCTTTTTTTTTTTAATTGAAAATTTTAGAAAAAAAAACTTTTACAAATGTTTACCTCCCCCCCTGCCCTCCCCACCCGAACCTCCCCCCCAGCTTCCCTCCCCCCCCCCCCAACTTCCCAGAACCAATACAGGGTATAAATATTTAACAAAGATGTCCTAAAATAAACTTTAAAAAAGTTAGTATCCTCTTTCATTTCAGCTTTAACTCCTCTTTGCTAGGCTAGCTCTAAACAGATTATATCATTCCTTGTTTCTTCAGTCATAAACTATCTGGAATTTCTTGCTCCCATATTTATTTTGAGTATACTCAATCCATCTTCTCCACTCCAGTTTATATCTCTCATTGGAGTGGTCCTTGAGATATGCTGATATTTTAGCCAGCTCTGCTAGGTTTGTTACTTTAGAAGTAGCAAAATATTCTTAAAAAGAGGATAAAGTTTACTCCTCAATTATTCTTGTTAGGTATAATCACAGACTATAGCAATAGCAATAGCAGTTAGACTTATATACCGCTTCATAGGGCTTTCAGCCCTCTCTAAGCGGTTTACAGAGTCAGCATATTGCCCCCAACAACAATCCGGGTCCTCATTTTACCCACCTCGGAAGGATGGAAGGCTGAGTCAACCCTGAGCCGGTGAGATTTGAACAGCCGAACTGCAGAACTGCAGTCAGCTGAAGTAGCCTGCAGTGCTGCATTTAACCACTGCGCCACCTCGGCTCCTAGACTGTACAGTTATAGAGACTAATTTGATTTTGAACTTAACAACGGCAGCAAGATTGTTGGTGGCGCAGTACTGGAAGAAGGAAGACTTGCCTACTATTCAAGAACGGACGTTAAAAGTCACAAACTTAGCAGAGATGGCTAAAATATCAACATATCTTAAGGACCATTCAGGTTGAAGTGTGGACTTCAACTCCCAGAATTCTTCAGCCAGGATGGATAATTGAATTTAGATTGGCTAAGAGGGTTTTGAGGGACGCGGTGGCTCAGTGGCTAAGATGCTGAGCTTGTCGATCAGAAAGGTCGGCAGTTTGACGGTTCAAATCCCTAGCGCCACTGCGTAACGGAGTGAGCTCCCATGTCTTGTCCCAGCTTCTGCCAACCTAGCAGTTCGAAAGCAGGTACAAAATGCAAGTAGAAAAATAGGAACCACTTTTGGTGGGAAGGGAACAGCGTTCCGTGCGCCTTCTGGGGTGTTGAGTCATGCCAGCCACATGACCACGGAGACGTCTTCGGACAGCGCTGGCTCTTCGGCTTTGAAACGGAGATGAGCACCGCCCCCTAGAGTCAGGAATGACTAGCACAGATGAGCGAGGGGAACCTTTACCTTTAAGAGGATTTGGGGACGATTCTCTCCAAGGGAGTCAATCAAGGCTCTGCCTCCCCCCATCCCTGGACCCACTTCAAGCATCTGCTGGCATTTCTGCTGAGCTTTCCATGGCCACCTACGCCTTTTTGTCCCCGAGCTGAAATGGGTGACCTCATCCATCTGCACGGCTCTCTGGACAAAGCCGGGCTTTGTTTATGGGCCGATGCAGGAGAACCTGCGGTCTTCACCAGTGGGCTTGACGAGCCTCTGCAGCCTTTCATAAGGATTGCTCTGCTCTTTTAAGATTAGGCTGCAAGCTTCCAAACACCCACTAGATGTCAGCAAGGAGACCCCCCCAAAATGCCAGTGTTTCGCTGCCATCGCCATCTAGTGGCAGTTGTGTTACTTACAGCTGATTTATAGCATGGCAGTTGAGATTTTAATTTTATTTTTTTTACAGTTTTGATAAAGGCAATAATTAGCCATCCTTTTGGGCTTTTTTAAAAAAAATCAATCAGAATAGAGCTGAAAGGGAACTTGGAGAGATGATAGATGGAAGGGTGGATGGATGGATAGATGTATGGATGGTATAGATGATAGAAGGAAGGGTGGATGGATGGGGAGAGAGATATAGAAGATGGATGGATGGATGGATGGATGAATAGATGGATGGATGGCATAGATGATAGAAGAAAGGCTGGATTGATGGGGAGGGAGGGAGATATAGAAGATGGATGGATAGATGGATGAATAGATGGATGGTATAGATGATAGAAGGAAGGGTGGATGGATGGGGAGGGAGATATAGAAGATGGATGGATAGATGGATGAATAGATAGATGGTATAGATGATAGAAGGAAGGGTTGATGGATGGGGAGAGAGATATAGAAGATGGATGGATGGATGGATGGATGGATGGATGGATGGATGGATGGATGGATGGATAGATAGATGGTATAGATGATAGAAGGAAGGGTGGATGGATGGGGAGGGAGATATAGAAGGTGGATGGATGGATGAATAGATGGATGGATGGTATAGATAGAAGGAAGAGTGGATGGATGGGGAGGGAGATATAGAAGATGGGTGGATGGATGAATAGATGGATGGATGGTATAGATGATAGAAGGAAGGGTGGATGGATGGGGAGGGATGGAGATATAGATGATGGATGGATGGATAAATGAATAGATGGATGGATGTTATAGATGTTAGAAGGAAAGGTGGATGGATGGATGGATGGATGGGGAGGGAGGGAGATATAGAAGATGGAGGGATGCTTTGCCCCACATTGCTGCCCCATAGCAAGGGCCTGTGGGCTTATCCCAGGTCTCTCTGCCAACCCACTTCTGCCTTTAGCCCAGCCAAGCTTTCTGCTGTGAGTCCAGCCCTGGTTCTTACGAGCAGCAGCTGCTGGGTCTTTGCTGTGAGATCGGAATTAGGAGTTGCTAAACTTAGCTCCGGCAGGGCAAAAGTTGCATCCCTGGGGAGCTGTGGGGAAAGTGGGGAGGGCGGCCCATTTCCTGGGGCTGCCTTGGGGCAGCCAAGGGTTGAGCACCGGAAGGAAGGGGGCAAGGCAAGCGTGGCGGAGGCCTCTCCCAGCTCTGCCACTGCTCGGCTTCCCAGCCTGGGCAACTGGGTGGACTTCAACTCCCAGAATTCCCCAGCCGGCAGGACATTGCTGTCGGTGACCTTCCCAGCTGGTTCCCGACCAGCGAAGTCAATGAGAGAAGCCGAATTCATTTAATGCCAATGTGATTCACTTAACGGCGGCTTAGGAAAGTCCCTTAATCACTATACCCAACTGGCACGGGGCCTGCTGTGCCCACGGTGGATGTCTTCCTTAAAGAAGAACAGAGAATTTCCATTTATTTTGTCTGATCTTCTGACTGTCACTGTAGCAACAATTCGTATAGAATAGAATAGAATAGAATAGAGAATGGAATAGGAGGAATATAGAATAGAATAGAATAGAAAATAGAATAGAATATAGAATAGAATAGAATAGAAAATAGAATATAGAATATAGAATATAGAATATAGAATATAGAATAGAATAGAAAATAAAATAGAATAGAATATAGAATAGAATAGAATAGAATAGAGAATGGAATAGGAGGAATATAGAATAGAATAGAATAGAAATAGAATAGAATATAGAATAGAATAGAATATAGAATAGAATAGAAAATAGAATATAGAATAGAATAGAAAATAAAATAGAATAGAATATAGAATAGAATAGAAAATAAAATAGAATAGAATATAGAATAGAATAGAAAATAAAATAGAATAGAATATAGAATAGAAAATAGAATGCAGAATAGAATAGAATATAGAATAGAATAGAATATAGAATAGAATAGAAAATAAAATAGAATATAGAATTGAATTGAATAGAAAATAGAATAGGATAGAATATAGAATAGAATATAGAATATAGAATATAGAATAGAATAGAAAATAGAAAATAGAATAGAATATAGAATAGAAAATAAAATAGAATAGAATATAGAATAGAAAATAGAATAGAATATAGAATAGCAAATAAAATAGAATAGAATATAGAATAAAATAGAATAGAAAATAAAATAGAATAGAAAATAGAATAGAATAACAGAGTTGGAAGGGACCTTGGAGGTCTTCTAGTCCAACCCCCTGCTCAGGCAGGAAGCCCTAAGCCCTTTCAGAAAAAATGGTTGCCCAACATCTTCTTAAAGACTTCCAGTGTTGGAGCATTCACAACACTGTTTAATACCGTCCCAAGTGCAACGGCACTGAAAAATGCAACTTACGACCGTTTTTCGCACTTGTGACTGTTGCAGCCTCCCTGGGGGGAAAATTCGGACGCTTGGCAACTGGTTTCATAGTTATGACGGTCACAGTGTCTCAGGGCCACGTCATCCTCTTTGGTGACCGTCTGACCAGCAGAGTCCAGGGGGGGAACCCAGATTCACTTAACGACCGTCTTAGTAACTTAACCACCGCCGGGATTCACTTAGCCACTGTGGTCAGCAAGCTCGTAAAATGGGGCGGCGAAACCTCGCTGAACCGATGTCTCGCTTAGCCACAGAGACAGGCTGGGCTGCATGGTGGTCGTAAGTTGAGGACTATCTGAAACTGGGCCCCTTCGCCAAAGAGGCGCTGTGGACCCAAAATGGGTTTTCAGCCTTTGAAGCGGCGAAGAATATTTGTAAAGGGGAATATTTTGCTTTTGAGGTCTCGCATGTTTATTCCGCTCTCGCTGACCACAGAGAGCGCGGCGGGAGGGTCCAGTCGAAGCTGCTTTTTCGTGGCCTCCTGACCTCCGTGGACAGCAGGCATTCGTGGGAACTGGCTTGCCTGCGTTTGAATTTACAGCAAAGGTTTCTCAACCTGTTAGTCGCCTGCCCTAGATATATATATACCGTATATTTATATTTATATATTGCAAGGAAAGGCACTTTTGGCTGAATATCCATACTGTGGCAGGTTCGTTCAATAGCAATCACTCTCCTCTGGTTTTTGACCCCCTCACCCCACCCCAGATCAATGGCACACTAATGGATGCGTCACTTCTCTGGATGCTTTCAAATTAAAATGCATGTTGAAGGATGCTTGGAAAGGATTCTTAAGAAAGTGGGAGGGAGGGAGGGATTAAGAGGTGATAGGAAGGGAGGAAGGAAGGAAGGGGGGGGGAGAGGAAGAAAGGAAGGAAGAGGGAGGGAGGGAAGAAGGAAGGAAGGAAGACATGATAGGAAGAGAGGAGGAAAGAAGGAAGGAAGACAGAGATGATAGGAAGGGAGGAAGAGGGAGGGAGGAAAAAAGGAAGGAAGAGGGAGGGAGGGAAGAAGGAAGGAAGACATGAATGGAAGAGAGGAAGAAAGAAGCAGGATGAAAGAAGGAAGGAAGACATGATAGGAAGGGAGGAAGAGGGAGGGAGGAAGAAAGAGGAAGAGGGAGGCAGGCAGGCAGGAAGGAAGAGAGATGATAGGAAGGGAGGAAGAAAGGAAGAGGGAGGGAGGAAGAAAGAGGAAAAAGTAGGAAGGAAGGAAGGAAGGCAGGCAGAGATGATAGGAAGGGAGGAAGGAAAGAGGGAGGAAGGAAGGAAAGAAGGATGACGAAGGAATAAAGGGGAGGGAGGGAGAAAGAAAGGAAGAGGGAGGAAGGAAGACAGATGATAGGAAGGGAGGAAGGAAGGAAGGATGAGAAAGGAAGAAAGAAAGCAAGAGAGGAAGGAAGGAAGGAAGGATGAGAAAGGAATAAGGGAGGGAGGAAGAAAGAAAGGAAGAGGAGGGAGAAAGAAAGAAGTAGGAAGGAAGGCAGGAAGGAAGACAGAGATGATAGGAAGGGAGGAAGGAAGGAAAGAAGGAAGGATGAGAAAGGAATAAAGGGGAGGGAGGGAGGGAGGAAGGAAGGAAGGAAGAGGGAGGAAGGAAGACAGAGATGGTAGGAAGGGAGGAAGAAAGGAAGAGGGAGGAAGAAAGGAAGGAAGGTGAGAAAGGGACAGAGAAGGGAGGAAAATATGCATTTTTGGCCAAATTCTCTTTCTCTCCTTTTGGGCATCTCCACCACAGGTGATGGAAAGTGCCTGGTTTCTGCAGAATGTGATCTTGAAAAGATCTTTCTCCTTTAGGTCTCATGGTACCAAGTGACGTGTCCTCCTTATGAGAATCAGTCCCCGGAAGCGCCCGAGAAAATGTCAGGAATGCAGGTAAGAAACAAGACAAGAGAGAAAGAGAAACAACGTTTGTTTTTGATTTCGGTTTCACACGTTCCGTTCACACAATTTTGGGTGTACGGAGTGGGGAGAAAGGATTTTTCCTGGACATTTTTTAAAAATAATTCCCAATCATTTGACGTCCAGGTTCTCTGGGATCCTGTCCGATATGACCCTGGTTGGTTGAAACGCAGTTAATATATGGGTTGTCCTTGACTTACCCATTTAGTGACCATTTATTGTCCGAAGTTACAACGGCATTGAGAAAAGCCACCGTTTGCGACAGCATCCCCGTGTCGTGTGATTAAAATCGGAATGCTTGGCAGCTGCTTCGTATTTACGACGGCCGCAGTGTCCCGTGGTCCTCTTTTTGTGACCTCCCGACGAGCAAAGTCAACGGGGAAGCCAAATTCACTTAACGACCGTGTGACTAACTTAACAACCGCAGCGCTTCCCTTAACAACGGTTGGCCACAATGGTGGTAAAAGGGGACGCAAAGCTCGCTTAACAAATGTCTCGCTTAGCAACATACCCTTGGGGAGAAATTGCGGTCATAACTCCAGGATTCTATATTTCCCCTCCAATTTTTTAGTGCTGGGTTTTTCTAGTGGGGTATTGTTGTTGTTTTTTTAAAAATTAAAGTTTTTTTAATTAGGTAAACATTAAAAACATTGGACATGGTGCGACATTTCTGGCATAAACATTTCCATATTTATTGGATCTTACAACAATTACATTTTATATCCATTACATAGGAATGTAATGATATGTAATGTCAGATTACCTGTCCGTTGATCCTTTCTTTTATATAATTACTAACCATACCAATACATATCCAGTTCCTACCTATCACACCTTCATAATACCATAATACCCCCCCCCCCCTTCCCTGATTTGATTTGTTAGCCGCCTTGAGTCCCCTTCGGGGGGAAAGGGCGGCATATAAATATAATAAATGAATAAATGAATGAATATTTTCCCATTCTTAATTTGTCTGTGTTTTTCTGTCCTGGTCTTTTTTCCCCTCCTTTCTAACCATCTGTTTATTAAATTAAACTGTTTATTAAATTTATAGGCCGCCTAATCCCGGAGGATGACTCCGGGCGGCTTACAGCAACAGAAATTAAAAGAAATTTAAAAAAACAGATAAAACACGACAAATTTAAAAAGACACAACATGCACCCAATCTAAGCGGGGCTGGACCTCAATCCAGAGGTCAACAGCCTCAGGCCTGCCGGAATAGCCAAGTCTTAATAGCTTTTCGGAAGGCCATGAGAGTGGGTAGGGTCCGGATCTCTGGGGGTAGCTCATTCCATAGGGCCGGAGCGGCAACAGAGAAGGCCCTGCTCCGAGGCGTCGCCAGCCGGCATTGTCCAGCTGATACCACACAGAGAAGACCCATCGATACTATTTGTCCCAGATTTTGTGATATTCCGTCTCCCCCTCTAGAGTCAGTCTGTCCATCTCTGCGCCCGTCAGTATCTTATTTATTATTTCTTGTTCTTTTATTTTTCCATTGTTGTGCAAAAACTTTCCGCTGTTAAAATAGGCAGCATTAAATATAGTCCACCTTTGGCATATTTTTTTCCCCTCTGGTAAAAATAATCCTGGCCTCAACTCCCATCCTTTGATTTAGCATCTCTTCCAAATTCCTTCTTATCTGGTGCCAACAAGCCTTTAGCTTTCGTGCACTCCCACCACATATGACAGAAGGTTCCCTAGTGCAGATATCACATTTCCAGCATCGTGGCGATTAAGTTTTTGTTAATTTTCACCCACGTTTTCAGGGCTGGCTTTTCTAAAGGGGTGTTTTTATGGCATTCGGACATTGGGTAAGTGCTTTTTCTGATCTTGGTAGGCTGTTTTGATGCCCGTGTGTTTGTGCCTCCAGGGAAGATTTTACATGGCTGACTTGTTCTTTTTTTAAAAAAAAAGAAAGATACAGAAGGCGGGTTATTTTAATAAAGCCAAAAAAAAAAAAAAAAGGGGAAGGAACTATAGTTTGGCGAGAGAGATCACGTGATTTCCTTGCCAGACAAGTCGGAGTCCCCCCCGGTTTAAAAATATAGGTGTAATCAAGTGCCAAATAGCAAAAACTGTCTCCCACTTTGGCGACTTGAAAACTTTCGATTCCCAGAATTCCCCAGCGCGAGCGTGGCTGACAGAGGAATTCTGGGAGTTGAAGTCCACCCACCTTTTAAGTGGCCAAGCTTGGGAAAATACCGTGAATATGGCTCGTCTTTGATTTACGACCGCCCTTCAGCCCAAAATTACAGTCATAAATCGTGGCCGTCGTTAAACAGGTCACCCTAGGATGACGCTCGTTTCAATGACGCTCGTTTTTTGGTGACGGTCATTAAGTGAACCCCCGATACCAAATGGATGGTTTTTCCCCAAAAAAACACCCCCACCGGAAGTTGAGGCGGCGAATTAGTCTCAAATTGTGGCCGCGCGCGATGGCCGGGTGCCACGAACATTTCTAAATGTGATTAAGTTGCCGAGCCCGCCAAATAGGATCACGTGACCACAAAGGGGAGGTGGGGGGACGATGACGACGGGTGACGGTTAGAACTTCAAACCCGGATCCTAAGTCGTTCTGCAGAGATCCGTCGTGAATTCAAACGGTCGCTAAGCACAGCACCGTAAGTCGAGTTCCTGGCTAGAGAGCTTCGGATGCAGGTTTTTTTAAAATGCTTTCTCTTGACGTCGGAGCCAAATGTTTTAACAAATGTCCTCCTTCTTTCCTAAAAGGCTGTCTGGGCTTCCGGCACAGAATGTATCGCCAAATATAATTTTCACGGCACAGCGGATCAAGATCTCCCCTTCAGCAAAGGAGACGTCCTCACCATCATCTCGGTCACCAAGGTAACCGGCCTCTCTCCGGCGCCGGGCAACAGCCGTGTGCCCACGGACGCCTGCGGTGACGGGCAGGCTGATAATGGGAGAGTGCAGCAAGGGCCCTGTGGAGGCTGAGCCGGGGGTTGCTTGCTGGCTTCCGGAGGTTGAATTTGGCTCCGGAGGTCTTTGGGGGTTTGCGCTGGGGTGCCCCCACCTGCGTTGGGTGCCTGCCCCAAAGGGCCACGGGGGGCTTAGGAGGTCATTGGGCCAAAGACACGACTTGTGTCTGTTGTGTGATAAGGTCTGGTTGTGTTTAGCTTCGTGATGTCATCCTGGTTTTGTAGCAAACTGGTAAAAGGGGCAGTTTGCTCCATTCTACAACTATAAAGTCAGTCTGTCTCTCTCTCTCTCTCTCTCATCTACTCTCTTTCTCTTCTCTCTCTCTCCTTTCTTTCTCATCTATCTTCTCTCTCTTTCTCATCTTTCTCTCCTTTCTTTCCCCCTCTCTTTCATCTACAGTATCTTCTCTCTCTCTCATCTCCTCTCTCCTTTCTTTCTCATCTATCTTCTCTCTCTCTCTCTTTCTTTCTCATCTCTCCTTTCTTTCCCTCCCCCTCTCTTTTTCATCTACAGTATCTTCTCTCTCTCTCATCTACTCTCTCTCTCTTCTCTCTCTCCTTTCTTTCTCATCTATCTTCTTTCTCTCTTCTCTCTCTTTCTTTCTCATCCATCTTCTTTCTCTCTCTCATCTCTCTCTCCTTTCTTTCCCTCCCCCTCTCTCTTTCATCTACAGTATCTTCTGTCTCTCTCATCAATTTCCTTTCTCTCTCTCCCTCTCATCTACTCTCTTCTCTCTCTCTCCTTTCTTTCTCATCTATCTCTTTCTTTCTCATCCATCTTCTTCATCTCTCTCTCCTTTCTTTCCCTCCCCCTCTCTCTTTCATCTACAGTATCTTCTGTCTCTCTCATCACTTTCCTTTCTCTCTCTCTCTCTCTTGTTTACTCTCTTTCTCTCCTTTCTTATCTATTTTCTCTCTCCTTCATCTCTCCTTTCCTCCCTCTCTCATCTACAGTATCTTCTCTCTCTCATCACTTCCCTTTCTCTCTCTCATCTATTCTCTCTCTCTTATCCCTCCTTTCTTTCTCTCTCTTTCTCATCTATTTTCTCTTTCTCTCATCTCTCTCTCCTTCCCTCCCTCTTATCTACAGTATCTTCTCTCTTTCTCATCACTTTCCTTTCCCTCATTTACTCTCTCTCTCCTTTCTCTCTCTTTCTCATCTGTTTTCTCTCTCTCTCCTCTACAGTATCTGAGCAGAATTTGACAGTAAATTAATAAAAGTTTTTTTTTTGCTGGGACAAGAAATCTGCTTCATGCTCTCAGGAAGCCTCAGTCAGAACAAGACTGGACTTCTGTCATCTGTCAGAAATTATGTAGGGCCTCCTGCTTGGGCAGAAGTTGGACTAGATCAGTGGTCTCCAACCTTGGCAACTTTAAGACCTGTGGACTTCAACTCCCAGAGTTCCTCAGCCAGCTTTGCTCCCAGGAACTCTGGGAGTTGAAGTCCACAAGTCTTAAAGTTGCCAAGATTGGAGACCACTGGACTACAAGACCTACAAGGCCCCTTCCAACTCATTTCATTTTCATTTTTCATTTTCCCTTTATTTGTATGCCGCCCTTTTCCCTGGGGGGACTCAGGGCGGCTCACAGTTCAAAAAGGGGGGGGGGGACGACGACAAACAATTTCCAACATAAGGACAATACAACATATTAAAAGAAACACAACAGTCACACAATTCGAGTGGGGTCAGAATCTTAACCCCAGGACAGCCAGATCTTTAGGACGGCGCGGAAGGACTGGAGGGTGGTGAGGGTCCGAATCTCCACGGGGAGTTCGTTCCAGAGGGTTGGAGCAGCCACCGAGAAGGCTCTCCTCCGGGTAGTTGCCAGTCTACATTGGCTGGATGATGGAATTCGGAGGAGGCCTAATCTATGCGATTGTATCGGTCTAGTGGAGGTAATTGGCAGTAGGCGGTCTCTCAAGTACCCAGGTCCAGAACCATGAAGGGCTTTGTAGGTGATAAGTAGCACCTTGAATCGCACCCGGAGATCAACAGGCAGCCAGTGCAGCTCGCGGAGGATAGGTGTTACGTGGGTGAAACGAGGTGCACCCACAATCACTCGCGCGGCTGCATTCTGGACTAGCTGAAGTCGCCGAATGCTCTTCAAGGGCAGCCCCATGTAGAGCACTCTTAATCTGTATAATCAAGTGGATGTCCAGTCTTTTCTTGCCCACGATGCAGCTTCTCGGATTCAGAAGATGGGCTAGTTCTGTCGTTTGACGGCAACCCTTTGAGAATATCTACCTGCCTATCTATCTATATTTAATTAAAACGATTGCTTCACCCTCCTTCTGTTGCATCCTCCCAGCCAGTTCTCTTCGTGCATGACAATGAAGCTGCGATGGCGACAGGAGATAGGAAGGAAGTTGGCCAGATCCATCCCCAATCAGATTTTGCCCCTTTCTAATGTATGATAAGCTTTTAATGAGTTCATATGAGTGAGTTCATCGTGGAGGAAGAGAATGCTCTTAATCTTTAGCTACCTTGCAAATCTTCCTGGATGGGGCTTCGGAAGTCTGGTGTGGCTGGGAAATTAACATCTTTTTTTAAAAAATATATATTTTTATTCTTTTTAAACAAAACAACACATACAAAACAAAGCAAGAGAAGAACAAAGAACAACTTTCCTCCGTTTCATCAAGCATGTCGTTTGGTTTACAAGTTTTTGTGCGTCAATTCTTAAGTTTAGGATTAACATCACTGGTTTACATTAAACATAACTAGATAGTTTCACTGTCATTGAGCATTATGTGTTCAAATTACCATTAATATTCCATGGTTCCATTACCATTACCATTAATAATGGTATAAAATTACCATTAATATTCTTTCATAACAATCCTTCTCGGAATCCTCCTTGTCTGGGAGCATCGTAGAAGCCAAAGCTGAGTTGAAAAGCGTCCCTCCGTGCATCTCTCTCCCTCCAGAGACAGGGGAACAATTTAATTAACCATGAACATTATCCAGCCTTCCTTTTCAATGTAAGCTACTGGGTCAAATCCAGGGCCAGCTTTTATCATCTCTGTTTGCTAGGAATAACTAAGCAACCACGAGTTTCCTCTGAAACTCCCCGGGATTGAGAAAATACTCATCGGTGTATCTGGGTTTAGCCTGCACTGTGGGAGTTCTGGGAGTTGAATCCACATATCTTAAGTTGCCACATTTGGGGGGGGAGGGAACCCACTGCTTTAATGCTTCAGGGAGGGTGTTTTTTTTTTAAAGAAAAGGACTTTATCCTTGGTAGAAGACCAGCTAACTTTTCCTTTGCTGGCTCCTTTGCTCACCCAAAAATATATACAGTTTTGCAGTCTGCTTTTCTGTTTTCAACAGAACCTTGGCAATGGGGAGCCTCTGGGACTTCAGCTCCCAGCATTCCCCAGCAGGGATATCAATGGACTTCAACTCCCAGAATGCATGCCTTCTGCTAGGGAATTCTGGGAGTTGGAGTCCAGCTATTTGACAAACAAGGTTAAGGATTGACGGGATGGAGACGAGTTTGCAGCTAGTTTAGAGGGAGGGAGGGAGGAGATGATAAAATGGCACATTGAAAGCAACCATGTTGGGTTTCTGTTTTGATTTGGGCTGCTTCCTTGCTGGACAAGGATCATCATCCCATCACCACTTGTCCTTGCCTTCCTTCCTTCCTTCCTTCGTTGTCCCTTTTCCTTCCTTCCTTCCTTCCTTCCTTCCTTCCTTCCTTGGCCTTCCTTCCTTCTTTCATTGTCCCTTTTCCTTCCTTCCTTCCTTTATTCCTTCCTTCCTCTTTTGTCCCTTTGCCTGTCTTCCTTCTTCCTTCCTTCCTTTCTTCCTTCCTTCGTTGTCTCTTTTCCTTCCTTCCTTCCTTCGTTGTCCCTTTTCCTTCCCTCCCTCCTTCCTTCCTCTTGTCCCTTTGCCTTCCTTCCTTCCTTCCTTCGTTGTCCCTTTTCCTTCCTTCCTTCCTTCCTTCCTTCCTTCCTTCCTTCCTTCCTTCCTTCCTTCCTTCCTTCCTTCGTTGTCCCTTTTCCTTCCCTCCCTCCTACCTTCCTTCCTCTTGTCCCTTTGCCTGCCTGCCTTCCTTCCTTCCTTCGTTGTCCCTTTTCCTTCCTTCCATCTTTCCTTCCTTCCTTCCTTCCTTCCTTTTTTTCTTCTCTGCCCACTCACTGTCCTTGACACCGGGTGGCTTACAAACAATGCAAAACCCTACATAAAATAATTTTAAAAACCCAGTTAATCCGCCCCCCAACCCCCAATCAAACAAGCCACTTGATGGGCTCCATCCTTGCTCTGGGTTCCCCAGGCCCATTGGCAGAACCAGCCCTCCTTCAAGGCTTTGCGAAAGAGACTCAAAAGCAGGGACCAAGCTAATCTTCACGGGGATGATTGTTTCAAAGTAAGGGAGCCACCACGAAGGAGTCCCTGTGAGCTCCGCCAAACGAACCTCCCAACAGCATTTCCTTTCTTTGAAGGGCGAGAAGGGAACACGATTGTGGCTGCGAAGGAATGGGAGGTTAAATGGAAGGTTGTTGAGGGTCTTTGGCTTCCTTGCAGACCCATAAACCCTTCCTGGGAGCCTGGAGGAGGTCTTGCTAACCGTGGTTTCCCTCTTCCAGGACCCCAACTGGTACAAAGCCAAAAACAAAGTCGGCCGGGAGGGGATCATCCCAGCCAACTACGTCCAGAAGCGCGAAGGGATGAAACCTGGAATCAAGCTCAGCCTCATGCCGTAAGCATACATCTGAACTGGCATTTTATAGCCCCCCCGTGACGGCAAACCCATGGCCCTCGTGGCACATAAGAGCACCCTCTCTGTGGGCATGTGCGTCATCGCCAGCTGCTCTTCTGCAGAGCACCAGAAAGTGGACTGAAAATGGCCAAAAACCAGGTCCGTTTTCGTGCCATTTTTTTTGTGTTGTTTTCCCGACGTTTTCCAGTGCTCCAGCACCCGCGAAGACCATTACAAAAACGGCCTGAGAAACATCCCAAAAACGGCCCCCCAAAGAAGCTGAAAAACTAGGCGTATGTGTGTGTGCCGGTTTTTGGGTTTTCGGTTGCTCCGGTGCGCAAACATGCACACGTGTTCCGATTTGGGCACTTGGTGCCGAAAAGGTTCACCGTCCCTGTTATAGGCCTTGGCCCAAATCTGTGAGATCGGTTGGAAAGGAAATATGCCGTGTTTTTCGGCGTATAAGACGCACCTTTTTCCCCTTAAAAAAGAGGCTGAAAATCTGGGTGCGTCTTATACACTGAATACAGCAGTTTTTGCCTCCCGAAACACTACGCCTTCATGAAAATGGCCGCCGTGCATAGCCTTTCAGAGAAGGCAGAAATGAGTGAAAAGCGGGCCGTTTTTTGCTAAATTTTGCTCCCCCAGTCCCCAGGAGCACTCTATCACCCTCCTAAAGGCTATCCATGCAATTGTTTTGACAAAAAACAGGCCCGTTTTCGCGAAAAACAGGCCCGTTTTCGCGAAAAACAGGCTGTTTTTTGCTCATTTTTGTGGGGCCCCCACGCCCCAGGAGCACTTTACAAGCCTCCTAAAGGCTATTCATGCCCTTTTGGGGGGGGGGGAACCAGCCCGTTTTCGTGAAAAAAATGGGCCGTTTTGGGAAGGTTTGCAGAGTGCAAAACCTTTTTTTAAAAAATTGCCTCTTCAAAACCTTGCCGCGTCTTATACTCCAGTGCATCTTATACTCTGAAAAATAGGGTAAATAAACACCCACCAAGCAAGCCATACATGTATTGTTTTTATTTTGACTTGGTTTTGGTGATAGAGAGAGAAAACACTGTTTTGCTACTTTCTGCCAAGGAGGGGCGGTGCATGGTGGAACTTCTGTGAAGAAGTAGGTTTCTAGTCCTCGTTGAGGCCGGCGTCGGAACGTTCTGACTGTCCTCTTGGTCTCTTTTTTCCCCTCCCTCCGCAGCTGGTTCCACGGGAAGATCACGCGGGAACAAGCGGAACGGCTGCTCTACCCTCCGGAGACGGGTCTGTTCCTGGTGCGCGAGAGCACCAACTACCCGGGCGACTACACGCTCTGCGTCAGCTGTGAAGGGAAGGTGGAGCATTACCGCATCATCTACTCCTCCAGCAAGCTGAGCATCGACGAAGAGGTCTACTTCGAAAACCTCATGCAGCTGGTGGAGGTGAGGCTGAGCCAAGGTTGGCAGGGAGAACCGGGATGCATCCCCTGGGTGTCAGAATAACAAGAGTTGGAAGGGACCTTGGAGGTCTTCTAGTCCAGCCTCACTTTAGTCAGCTAAAGTGGCCTGCAGTACTGCACCCTAACCACTGTGCCACCTCGGCTCTTGAGTTACATCATGCGCCAGCTTCAGAACGAACCCACCCACCCCACCCCACCTGAACAGGCGGCCTGACTCCACCCTGGTGCGGTCACGGGCTGAAAGCATCTCGAGCCCCCTCTCCACTTCCTGTCTCTCTCGCATCACTGCCAGAGACAGGAAGGCGCTTTTGAGCGATACTGAAAGTGCCTCCTTGCAAAACCAGCAGCGGGGAGCTGCAGCTCAGCGCCTGGCGGAAGCGTCTCCCAGTGGTGACAGACAGACAAGCAATTAATTCCCTTGGGGGTGGGGTGGGGGGTGGATCGTGTTTGTAAAAAAACGGTGGACGAATTAAGTTCCCCATTCCTTGCGTAGCCGCTAAGCAGGGCTATGTGGGAGCCTGGCTAGGTGTCCTACTGCCCCCTGGTGGGCTGCAGCGTTATTGGGATTTATTGGGAGGTTGGCACCACGGCGGAAGATGCCCATTTTTCTGCCAAAGGTGGCCTAGCAAACACACGAATTAGGACCCTTAGAAGGGAGCAGGGATGGCCAGAAGCAGCTTCATCCTGACTGGAATGTGTGTGTGTGTGTGTGAGCTTGTGAGTGTGTGTCCAGATAGATAGATGATTGATAGATAGATAGATAGATAGATAGATAGATAGATAGATAGATAGATAGATAGATAGATAGATAGATAGATAGATGATGATAGATAGATAGATGATAGATAGATAGATAGATAGATAGATAGATAGATAGATAGATAGATAGATAGATAGATAGATGATAGATAGATATAGATAGATAGATAGATAGATAGATACATACATACATACATACATAGATAGGTAGATGATAGATAGATAGATGATAGATAGATAGATAGATAGATAGATAGATAGATAGATAGATAGATAGATGATAGATAGATAGATAGATGATAGATAGATGATAGATAGATAGATAGATAGATAGATAGATAGATAGATAGATAGATAGATAGATAGATAGATAGATGATAGATAGACAGACAGACAGACAGACAGATAGATGATAGATAATTCATCTTAGATAGACAGACAAACCGATGATAAGATATAACTGGAGATAGAGAGGAAGAGATGATAAGATATAAATGGATAGATGATAGAATAAGATAAATGGATGGATGGATGGATAGATAGATAGATAGATAGATAGATAGATAGATAGATAGATAGATAGATAGATAGATAGATAGATAGATAGATAGAAGATGCCCATTTTTCTGCCAAAGGTGGCCTAGCAAACACACGAATTAGGACCCTTAGAAGGGAGCAGGGATGGCCAGAAGCAGCTTCATCCTGACTGGAATGTGTGTGTGTGTGTGTGAGCTTGTGAGTGTGTGTCCAGATAGATAGATGATTGATAGATAGATAGATAGATAGATAGATAGATAGATAGATAGATAGATAGATAGATAGATGATGATAGATAGATAGATAGATAGATAGATAGATGATAGATAGATATAGATAGATAGATAGATAGATAGATACATACATACATACATACATACATACATACATAGATAGGTAGATGATAGATAGATAGATGATAGATAGATAGATAGATAGATAGATAGATAGATAGATAGATGATAGATAGATAGATAGATGATAGATAGATAGATGATAGATAGATAGATAGATAGATAGATAGATAGATAGATAGATGATAGATAGACAGACAGACAGACAGACAGACAGACAGACAGACAGATAGATGATAGATAATTCATCTTAGATAGACAGACAAACCGATGATAAGATATAACTGGAGATAGAGAGGAAGAGATGATAAGATATAAATGGATAGATGATAGAATAAGATAAATGGATGGATAGATAGATAGATAGATAGATAGATAGATAGATAGATATAGATAGATAGATAGATAGATAGATAGATAGATAGATATAGATATAGATATATAAAGTTTTGTATTTTTTCATTTTCATAACATATAATCACATGTATACTATTACATAGCAAACATCGTATTATATTATTAAATGTTTACATCAGTTCGTCTTACCATCCATTCCCAAAAACAATTATTGGCTCTTCTGCTCCATACACCATATTTGTACCTTATCCATCACTTTCTTCTCCATCTCTCCTCTCCCTCCCTCCCTCCCTCCCTCCCTCCCTCCCTCCTT
>NW_022473809.1:0-25000 GCF_009769535.1 Thamnophis elegans | reverse complement strand
AGTATCTGTACAGGGAAGTCAAGACCCACTCCAAAAATATTCGTATTTTTCTACGGATCCTAGATGTGGTGGGAGCTAGGATGATTTTCATTGATCTTAAGATATGGAGCAGTAGAATGAAGGGCTGTACATTAGATTTCCTTAGAACTTCTTTCTTTCTTTCTTTCTTTCTTTCTTTTCTCTTTTTTCTTTCTTTTTTCTTCCTTCCTTCCTTTTTCCTTTTTTCCTTCCTTTTTCCTTATTTCCTTTCTTATTTCTTTCTTTCTTCTTCCTTCCTTTCTTTTTTCTTTCTTTTTTCTTCCTCCCTCCATTTCTTTTTTCTTTCTTTCTTTTTTCTTCCTTCCTTCCTTTTTCTTTCCTTTCTTTTTTCTTTCTTTCTTTCTTTTTTCTTCCTTGCTTCCTTCCTTTCTTTATTTCTTTCTTTTTTCTTTCTTTCTTGTTTTCTTCCTTTCTTTTTTCTTTCTTTCTTTCTTTCTTTTCCTTCCTTCCTTCCTTCTTTCCTTCCTTCCTTCCTTTTAGCTGTAATGTTTAATTCCATTGGCTTCCTATTTCTTATTCGCTTTTCTAAGGCTTTCCAACCCAACACACCCTCGAAGGAAATAGTGTAATGAGCTTGCATGAATGCAGGTGGATAAACTCCCCCCCCACACACACACCCTGTTGAAAAGTGAGTCTGTAAAACAAAATGTTATGTTGTCATAGATCTTCGTCTTCCTTCCAGCCTCCGTTTCCATTCTCTGGATCCACATGGTTATCACCTAATAAAATAGGTCTTATCTCTGCAATGCACTTTACTATCTCTGTTAAAATAAGAGATGCAATGACAGAACTGAGTATCCAACAGAATCATGAAGGTGAACAAAAAATAACTTCCAATGGTCTACTCTTCTGTATTGTAATGGAGTCCATCCATCTGTGTGCTCGTCCTTTTCTCCTCCTCCTCCTCTTCCTCCTCTTGCTCCTCCTCTTGCTCCTCCTCCTCCTCTTCCTCCTCCTCCTTCTCTTCCTCCTCCTCCTCTTCCTCCTCCTCCTTCTCTTCCTCCTCCTCCTCCTCCTCCTCTTCCTGTTCTCTGCACATCCTATTCCCTTCCAGCCCTGATGATGTTACCTAGTTGAGTTATGAAACATCTGCAACAAAACAACCAAGCTCAGAGAGCACCAAGAACCCCCAAATCCTTCTCTTTCTCCTTCTCCTCCCTCGTCCTCCTCTCTGCAAATCCTACTTCCAGGCCTGATGATGTTACTTAGTTGGGTTATGAACTGCCTGCAGGAAAACAACCAGAGAGTACCAAGGACCCCCCCCCCCCCAATACTTCTTTTTCTTCTCCTTCTTCTTCTCCACCACCACCACCATCTTGCTTCTCTTTCTCCTCCTACTCCTTCCTTTTCCTCCTCCTCCTCCACCACCACCACGAGCCGGCTTCTCCTTCTCTTTCTCCTTCTCCTTCCCTCCTCCTCCTCCATCACTATGACCTTGCTTCTCCTTTTCCTCTTTCACTTTCTCTTTCTTCTCCTCCTTCTCTTTCTCCTTCCCTTTCCTCCTCTTCCTCCTCCTCCACCACCACCACTCTGCTTCTCTTTCTCCTCCTCTGTCCTCCTCCTCTCTGCAAATCCTTCTCCCTCCAAGCACTGATGATGTGACCTACTTGGGTCATGAAACATCTGCAAGAAACCTACCAGGCTCAGAGAGCACCAAGGACCCCACCGTTCAACCCTGAGCTCCAGATCCTCTCTTCTATTGATAAAGAAAAATGAATAAACCAATAATTGATATGGTGGGACACCATGGAGGGCCCAGCTGATCTTAAAAAACCCCAGAGAAAAACCTTGAAATGTTTTTTTTTAATCTCACTGAGCATTTGAGACCACCTTTCCATCCTGCTCAATTTTGCATCCTCCAAGTTAGTTGCCTTTCCCACCCCTTGGCAGATGATGGGAATGCTATTATTAGCCAACTACCAAGGGAGCTGGTAGCATCTGGTAGGAGAGCTCTACCTTTTTAAGGTACAGATTCAAGGAGAGGGAAGGAAGTAAGGAGGGAGGGAGGGACGCTGCGACATTGTGAAGCATTTCTTTCATTTTTACCAGCATCAGATCCTTCTCCATAATTTGTCCAATGTAAGATAGAATAGAATAAGAGAGTTGGAAGGAATAGAGTAGAGTAGAGTAGAGTAGAATATAATAGAATAGAATAGAATAACAGAGTTGGAAGGAGTAGAGTAGAATAGAATAGAATAACAGTTGAAAGGAATAGAGTAGAATAGAATAGAATAACAGAGTTGGAAGGAGTAGAGTAGAATAGAATAGAATAACAGTTGGAAGGAATAGAGTAGAATAGAATAGAATAGAATAACAGAGTTGGAAGGAATAGAGTAGAGTAGAGTAGAGTAGAGTAGAATAGAATAGAATAGAATAGAATAGAATAACAGAGTTGGAAGGAGTAGAATAGAATAGAATAGAATAGAATAGAATAGAATAGAATAGAATAGAATAACAGAGTTGGAAGGAGTAGAGTAGAGTAGAATAGAATAACAGTTGGAAGGAATAGAGTAGAATAGAATAGAATAGAATAGAATAACAGAGTTGGAAGGAGTAGAGTAGAGTAGAATAGAATAGAATAACAGTTGGAAGGAATAGAGTAGAATAGAATAGAATAGAATAACAGAGTTGGAAGGAGTAGAGTAGAATAGAATAGAATAACAGTTGGAAGGAATAGAGTAGAATAGAATAGAATAACAGAGTTGGAAGGAGTAGAATAGAGTAGAGTAGAATAGAATAGAATAGAATAGAATAACAGAGTTGGAAGGAGTAGAGTAGAGTAGAATAGAATAGAATAACAGTTGGAAGGAGTAGAGTAGAATAGAGTAGAGTAGAATAGAATAGATAAGATAGAATAGAATAGAATAGCATAAGAGAGTTGGAAGGGACCTTGGAGGTCTTCTAGTCCAACCCCTTGCTTGAGCAGGAAATCCTACAGGATAATTTGAGCCTGGTTATTTGTGCCACAACTGAAAACTCTGGCTTGATTTCTCTGTGGAGATTCTCCATCATCCAGGTCACGGTTGTCCCAAAAGTGCTTTTCCAAAAGTCAACTGGACTTTCTTGGGGTTCTATTTTTCTTTGCAAAACATTTCACTTTTCATCCAAGAAGCTTCTTCGGTTCTGGATTGATTTGTTCAACCATCCATCGGTTTCTTTTCTTGGTTGCTCCCAGGCGTTTTCTCCAACACCAAAGTTCAAAAACATCGCAAAGCTTCTTCTCAGGTAACAATGTATTTGTATGCTAACTAGGGCATACAAAACCTTTGCCAGACCAATCCTCGAATACAGCTCGTCGGCCTGGAACCCACACTGTATATCGGACATTAACACGATCGAGCGAGTCCAGAGATGTTGCACGAGAAGAGTCCTCCACTCCTCTGCTCACAGTTGAATCCCTTATGCCACCCGGCTCCAAATTTTGGGCTTGGACATCCTGGAACTACGCCGACTAACGTCTGACCTAAGTGTAGTACGCAACATTGTCTGTTACAATGTCTTACCTGTCAACGACTTCTTCAGCTTCAACCACAATAACACACGGGCAAACGACCGATACAAACTCAAGGTAAACCGCTTCAAACTTCGATTGTAGAAAATACGACTCCAGCAACAGTGGTCAACGCCTGGAATGCTCTCCCCGACTCCGTTGTCACAGCCTGGTTCGCGGTACGCTGCTGGTTCACGCTGGTTTGGTCGAACCAGTAGCGGTGGCAGCGCAAGGCTCCACCCATCCACCCTGACATCATCAAGGGTCTGTGCATGCCCAGACGTGTGTGATCCCGCTACTCAACTGGTAGTGAAGACAATAGAATACCATCTCTGCCTCAAACCCCCACAGCTTCAACATCAAACTGTCTACCGTGGACCTCACCCCATTCCTAAGCAGTCCACAAAGGGTGTGTGCATAAACGCACCATTGTGCCTTCCGTCCCTGTCCCACTGTCCCCACTTATTCGTATCCATTTCCTTTATACTTATACCTGTTATCTTGTACATGTTTGATAAATAAATAAATCAATAAATAAAACAAATCTCAATGCCCTTCTTCCCCCTCTACTTTAAAGTCTAATTTTCACTGATCTACAGTTCTGAAGTGAGCCACCGATCACAAATGTTTAGATTAGTGTTTCTCAACCTTGGCAACTTGAAGTCCTGTGGACTTCAAGTTGCCACGGTTGAGAAACACTGGTTTAGATAATTCAATGCAATGTTTTAGTCTGAAAAGATGCAACCAGGGTCTTGACTTTTGGCTGTTATAGGCTCACATGTTCTCTCCTCCTACAATACAGCACAGGAAGTTTTTGGCTTATGACCACAATTTCTCCTTATTTCCAGGTTGAATCTCTCCTTGGTCAGTTTCCATCCATTCTTCCTTGTCTGGCCTTCAGGTGCTTTGGAACATAGCTTGACCCCCTCCCCTCTCTGGCAGCCCCTCAAATATTGGAAGACTGCTATCATGTCTCCCCTGGTCCTTCTCTTCTCTAGACTAGCCATGTCCAGTTCCTGCAACAGTTCATTGTATGTTTTAGCCTCTAGTCCCCTTATGATCTTTGTTGCTCTTCTCTGCACTCTTTCCAGAATCACATCATAACATCTGTTTTCCAATATTTGAGGGGCTGCCCCAGAGAGGAAGGGAGTCAAGCTATTCTCCAAAGCACCCAAAGGCCAGACAAGGAATAATGGATGGAAACTGACCAAGGAGAGATTCAACCTTGAAATAAGGAGGATTTTCCTGACAGTGAGAACAATCAACCCATGGAACAGAAGTTGCCTTTGGAAGTTGTGGGAGCTTCATCACTTGAGACTTTCAAGAAGAGACAGAACTGCCATTGGTCAGAATTGGTGTAGAGTTGCCTGCTTGGGTGGGGGGATGGACTAGATGACCAAAAGGTCCCTTCCAACTCTGTTCTTTTGAGAAGGCTTACATTAAGGATTATCCCTTATATAACAGGACTTTAACTTTGGAAGTCCTCGATGCATCCCGGAGAAACAGAGACTGGCAAATATTTGGTACACAATAGGAGGTAATATGAGGTTCTGCTATAAATTCCCTTCTTAGGATTTAGATTGCAAGCTCACACACATTTTGCAAGGCATAAACCTTTTTTTTTCTCAAAGAGGCTCACTTCTGAGAAGTCTATGAGCACATCCGAGCTGTCAATCCAGCTCCAGCAACTTGCATTTTTTTAAGGCGATTAAATCAGAACATTTCATTCCGAGCGAAAATTGACGTGACATCAATTCAAAGGGTGAGTGTGCTACGTATGCCTGTTGGATGGCAGAGGAAGGGTGGAGAACAACTTATATAATTCTGGATTTCACGCACCATCCAGGATTTCCTTCCAATCTTTGAACATCAAAGATCTGTTCAGACGCAATCAAAATTTGCACAGATGGACACATGGCTTCTTCTT
Organism: Thamnophis elegans; assembly: GCF_009769535.1. NCBI lineage: Eukaryota > Metazoa > Chordata > Lepidosauria > Squamata > Natricidae > Thamnophis > Thamnophis elegans. The sequence continues at coordinate 19,544 of NW_022473809.1, read as the reverse complement.
TGAGTCTCTTGTGGCCTGCCAGTGGCCAGCAGAGCTGGCAGAAGATTCAGACAGTGAGGAGGTTGGGGAGGAAGATGGGCCACTCCTGGAGTCTGGGGGAGGCTCTGATGAGAGCTCTGGGTCGGAGGCAGAAAGGGGACCAGGGCCATCTGACAGTTCTCAGCTGCCTTCAGAGTCAGACATCAGTGAGGCAGACAAACAGCTGGAACCTGTACCCAGTGTGTGCATGCACAGAGCTGCCAGACAAAGGGAACAGCTGAAGAACAGGGGTTAATTTGGGAGTAAGGCCACAGATGGACAGTGAATGACCCCTCTCAGAGGGAATAAAAGAGGAGCGACAGGGGAGTGGAGTTTGCAGGAGACCATTTGTTCACTTAATTGGCTCGTGACTCTCCGAGACTCCTTGCCAAGTTCTGCAGATATCAACCTGTCAGCTCTCCAAGCCAGATAAGGTCTGTGACTGTAAATCCTCCCTTGAAAGACTTTGTTGCATGTGAATGAGGAAAATTCACAGTAAATTAATAAAAGGGTTTTTTTGTCGGGACAAGGAGTTTGCTTCAGGCTCTTGGGAAGCCTCGGTCAGAATGGAATCTGTCAAAGCCGGCTTGTATGTTGACTGTTTTCTAGCAATATACAACAGTGAATATACAACAGTGAATATACAACAGTGTTCAACTCTGCAGTGCCAATAAACTAGAAAGCTTGCTGCCTGTGTAGTCTCATTTTTCTGCACTAGAGCTTCCGAATCTTTAATGGAATGGTTTGCTTGGTCAAGATTTCCTCCAATTATGGGGGACATTTTGCTTTCTTTCAAACCAGAGAAGGACTTTGTCCAGGAATTGGGATTGACAAAATAACAGTAGGAGATGACCACGCTGAGCCTGAGGTAGGGGTCAAATACGTCATCAGTCTGGAGTCAATTCAGGTTCAACAGAGGGGGAGAGCTATGACAGGCCACTCAATCAGAATAGAACTGGAGGGACCTTGGAGGTCTTTTATTCCAACCCTCTGCTCAAGCAGTCTCTTCTTGAAAACCTCTAGTGATGGAGCAACCACAACTTCTGAAGACAAACTGGTCTACTGGTCTCTCCTTAGTTCTAGGTTGCTTCTCTCCTTGATTAGTTTCCACCCATTGCTTCTTGTCCTACCCTCAGGTGCTTTGGAGAATAGTTCGACTCCCTCTTCTTTGTGGCAACCCCTGAAATATCGGAAGACTGCTATCATGTCTCCCCTAGTCCTTCTTTTCATTAAACTAGACATACCCAATTCCTGCAACCCTTCTTCATATGTTTTAGTCTCCAGTCCCCTAATCCTCTTGGTTGCTCTTCTCTTCTATATATATATTGCCCCCCAAAAATTAAATTCTCATTACACCAACTCTGATTTCATTTTACAATTCCTTCATTTAGTCACCATTTGAAACAACAACGGTGCAGATAAAAGGGACGTGATCATGTTTCACACTTGCGACCGCAGCAACATCCCTACCATCACAAAATTCAGGTGCATGGCCAGTGACTCACCTTTACGACGGTTGCATTGTCCGGGTGTCGTGTCTTCTCCTTTTGAGATCCTTTGGCAAAGCAAGATTCACTTAACAACCATGTGCCTAACTTAACAACTGCAGTGATTCGCTTAGCAACTGCGGCAGGGAAGGTCATAAAGACGAGACAAAACTCACTTAAGAACCGCCTTGCTCGGCAAGAGAAATGTAGGGCTCGATTCTGGCCGTATGTTGAGGACTGCCTGTGACTTCAGGAAGAAAGCACAATATCTTTGATGTTCAACTTTGATTTCTGACTGTTCCTGCCGCTGAGTTCATAATTTCACAGGTTATTTCATTTGTAGCGATTGTAGCGATTCAGCTCCCAGCTTTGATGGAGCTCACCCAATGAGGGAGAAAGCATGTCGGCTTCCCCTTCCCGTGTTAGAAATCCCCAACTGTTTCTGGACGACTGCTGCCTCTTTTAATACTTCTAAATATTTCATCTTCTTCATACTGTTTTATTTATTATTGATACGTTATAATCGTTGACATCTCCCGCCAGCCAGCAGAAGAAAATTATTTCTCCCCGTAGAAAATAAATTGCTTAGATCTATGGATTTTTTTCCCTCTCTCTCTCCTCTCTGGGGAGCTGGGATTCGAATAAAAATGGGCTTTTCAGAGCAGTCACAGATCACAGGCTGATAAATCTCTACTCCGGGGTCCCTGCTGCGTTTGCCCCAAACCTGCACAATTTGATGGCACGCAGAGATCATTAAACAGTCTGATTTTTACAAATCAGATCTCCTTTAAGGGCAGGTCTCTTCTAGATAGGGGACACAGTGGCTCAGTGGCTAAGAGGCTGAGCTTGTTGCTCAGGGAGGTCAGCAGTTCGGTGGTTCGAATCCCTAGCGCTGTGTAACGGAGTGAGCTCCCGTGACTTGTCCCAGCTTCTGCCAACCTAGCAGTTTGAAAGCACGTAAAAATGCAAGTAGAAAAATAGGAACCACCTTTGGTGGGAAGGGAACAGCGTTCCGTGCGCCTTCGGCATTGAGTCATGCCGGTCACATGACCACAGAGACGTCTTTGGAGAGCGCTGGCTCTTCGGCTTTGAAATGGAGATGAGCACTGCCCCCTAGAGTCAGGAACAACTAGCATGCATGTGTGAGAGGAACCTTTATCTTTACTTCTTCTAGAGGTAAACATCATCTGGACACTGGGACAATGCAGAGTGGCACGTGGGGATGAAGTGAAGGAACGTGCCCCCACATAAAGATACTAAGAGCGGTTTGCCAGATGTTAGGAGCATCGTGAGACAGATCTAAGGAGTCACTCGGTCACTAAAGGCGGCATATATGTCTCCCACAAACATTTAATGATCTTTAGGGTCCTTGGTGCTCTCTGGTATTGGTGGCTTTCCTGCAGATGTTTTACAGTCAAACTAAGTAATAACATCAGTGGCAGGCAGTTCTAGTTCTGATGATGTTAGTTAGCTGGGTCATGAAACGTCTGCAAGAAACAACTAAGCTTAGAGAGGATCAAGAACCCCAAAGTCCTCCTCCTCCTCCTCCTCCTCCACCTCCTCCACCTCCTCCTCCTCCTCTTCCTCCTCCTCCTCCTCCTTCTTCATTACCCTACTTGGGTAATGAAATGTCTGCAAGAAAATCACCCCACAGTTCCTCCTCCTCTTTCTCCTTTTGGAAGACTGGGAAGAATTGGAAAGCAATGCCAGATGAGCAAGGAGGGGGTTTCATCAATCAATCAATCAATCAATCAATCAATCAATCAATCAATCAATGGGTCTATCCATCAATTCCATTATCTGCTTCTTGGATTTCTTTTCTCAAGAGTGGCTGTCACTGCATTACAATGGAGAAGAGCCTGTTCTGTTGAAGTGCTAGGGATTGTCAGAGTGTCTCCCGCCTCCTTCAGTCTCTTAATGGCGTGGAATTTGTACGGTTCTGGAGAAGAGGGCTCGGAAGGGGAGAAAGTCACTTTCCTGCACTTTACAATATGTACTTATCCAGGATGGCCCTCCTGAACCAATTTCTCGACTGAAAGTCAGTTGGTGTAGACCAAGCATTGCAAATTGTAATGCTCTTTGCGCCAAATGTTCACAGAAGAAATATGCAAGAAAGTAAAATTTGCATAAAATCTCTCTTTCTCTCTTGCTCACTTTACATTCCGCTTCATCAAATCTACCGAACCGGTTAGAAGAGGTTCCACCAGTGGACCCGGAAAGCAGGCCACACCTACAGAAGAGGTTCCAAATTTTTTTGAAACCCACCACTGACACACACACACTCACACAGAGAGAGAAAGAGGAAGAGAAAGAAAGGAAGGAAGAAAGAAAGAAAGAAAGAAAGAAAAAGTGAGAGAGAGATGAAAGAAAAAAGGAAAAAGGGACAGAGAGACAAAAGGAAGGAGAGAGAGAGAGAGAGAGAGAGAGAGAGAGAGAGAGAGAGAGAACACACGGCCTGCAAGCCACTCCCACCAGGTCACATGGCCGGCAAGCCACTCCCACAAAGGAGGCCACACCCACAGGTTCGAAAACATTTTGAAACCCACCACCGCCAATGAGCCAACCAGATGTTGGCGCACGCCATAAGAGAAAAAGGTTCGCTGTCCTATAGGCCCGAAAGTCATAGATCGAAGAGGAAGCTTGCATGAAGCTATCCAGGGTGTTTGATTTCCCATCGACAGCCAGCGAGACAGGAAGTCTTTGATGGATTGATTGCAACCCGAGCAGGTTACAGGACCAAAGCCCTTGCTAAATAAATAATGCAGAAAAGATTCAGTTCAGCCGGCGCAGCAATTAAAAGCTGATATTCCACGGAGTACGTGCTGAGAAGTCATGGAGGTTATCTAGTCTCGGGTCGTTTTTCTTGATACTTGAGAAGATCAGTGCAAATGTGGAATCTCAGCAAGTCTCATGTTTCTTTGCTTCTCTCCTCCCAGAAGAGCTCACTGGGAAAAAAAAAATCTCAGTTTTATTCTGTAAAGGTAAAGATGAAGGTAAAGGTTCCCCTTGTACATTTGTGCTAGTCGTTCCCGACTCTAGGGGGCGGTGCTCATCTCCGTTTCAAAGCCGAAGAGCCAGCACTGTCTGAAGATGTCTCCGTGGTCATGTGGCTGGCATGACTCAATGCTGAAGGCGCACGGAACGCGGTTCCCTTCCCACCAAAGGTGGTTCCTATTTTGCGACTTCCGTTTTTGACGTGCTTTTGAACTGCTAGGTTGGCAGAAGGTGGGACAAGTAACGGGAGCTCACTCCGTTACACGGCGCTAGGGATTCGAACCGCCGAACTGCCGACCTTTCAGCGTCTTAGCCACTGAGCCACTGTGACCCTTCGTTCTGTATCCTTAAAAAGGGTGTTACACAGAGCAGCGAATCATAGGGCTGGATGGGACCTTGGAGGTCTTCTAGTCTCACCCCCAGCTCAAGGCAGGAGATTTTATACCATCCTGGTATAAAATATTCCTCCTCCACTTTCTCCTCCTCTCCCTGTTCCTTTTCTCCTTCCCCTTCTCCTGCCTCTCCTCCTCCTCCTCCTCCTCCCAGCAAATCCCTGGGATCTGTTGCAGCCGCTCCACCAGCTTAGAAGCCACTATGGGACTCTTTCACCCTGACTTTCCACATCCTGTCCAGTTTTCCAGCTTTCCTAGGCTGGCAACGTTCCAGGCCTTCAAGCCTACAAAAGTTATAAAGTTGGATCAGCTGATCTAAAATCAGAGGCTTTTCGGTTAATTGAAGGTGGCAACAAGTTAGCCAATGCTCCCCTCATTGGAAAGCATTCCATTGTCTTTTTAAGTCTCTAGAACACTCTTGTTCCAAAGTCTGTTGCATAATAAATGCTGCTACCTGACTTGCAGATCGTTCAAAGTTTTTAGTGGCATTTGGCCCCTTGTGGATCTCCCGCCATCACCCCAGAATAATGTCTAAATATTTGTTTTTCTACTCATTAGCCTTGTCCCAAATTAAGAGGCATTTTCAAACCTTGTAGCAGCAGCCTGCCATTGTCAGGTACAAGATGGCATTTGATAATTTTTAATTACAGGTAAATATGATAACTAATTGGCACTTGCCAGGAAGAGGAAGGAAGGAAGGAAGGAAGGAAGGAAGGAAGGAAGGAAGGAAGGAAGGAAGGAAGGAAGGAAGAAGGAAGGAAGGAAGGAAGGAGTGGGAGTAAAGGGTAGAGATAGGGAGAAAAGGGAAAGAAGGAAGGTATGAGGATGGAAGGAAGAGGAGGAAGGAAGGAAGGACATGTATGGTTGAGAGGGGAAGGAAGGAAGGAGATTGATGAAATAATGGATAGAGGAAGGAAGGAAAGAGTAAGAGTAAAGGGATAGAGATACAGAGAAAGGGGAAGAAAAAAAAGGTTTGAGGAAGGAAGGAAGAGGAGGAAGGAAGCAAGGAAGCAAGGAAGGAAGGCAGGAAGGAAGGAAGGAAAAGGAAGGAAATGTATGGTTGAGAGGGGAGGGAAGGAAATTGATGAAATAATGGATGTAGGAAGGAAGGAAGGAAGGAAAGAAAGAGTAGGAGTAAGGGATAGAGAGAAGGGGGAAGAAAAAAAGGTTTGAGGAAGGAAGGAAGAGGAGGAAGGAAGGAAAAGGAAGGAAATGTATGGTTGAGAGGGGAAGGAAGGAGATTGATGAAATAATGGATGTAGGTAGGTAGGTAGGTAGGTAGGTAGGTAGGTAGGAAGGAAGGAAGGAAGGAAGGAAGGAAGGAAGGAAGGAAATGTATGGTTGAGAGGGGAAGGAAGGAAGGAGATGGATGAAATAATGGAGGAAGGAAAGAAGGAAGGGAGGGAGGGAGGGAGGGAATGTATGGTTGAGAGGGGAAGGAAGGAAGGAGATTGATGAAATAATGGATGGATAGATGAGCATTACTCAGGTGACTCTGAAGACACAGATAAAGCTCCAAATGGCCTCAGTGACTCTCTCAAAGGATGCAAATGACCAGCAGTCTGGAAGGAGTATCAATCCTTCCAGTCCCCACCATTCAGTCAGAGCTGAAGAAGATTCTTGGATGAGAAGCAAAACATCTTCAAAAGGAAAAAAAAAATAAAGTCCAGTTGCCTTCTGAAAAAACACGCTTGGGAACATTATTACAGCTCGCCGTTCTAAAACTGCAACGCACATTCCTGCGTCCTTTCTTTCGACATAGGCATTCTCACATTGTCTCCTGGACATATGTGAATGCCGATTTTGTTTGGCAAACTGCGTCAGCATTGGGAAAGTGTTAATGCTGATGATGAATCGAATTTTATTCCATGCGCGGATCTGGGCAAGACAAACACAGAAACTCATATTGAAGTGTGACTTAAAATGTTCTCATCCATCCTTCCCTTGTTCCCCTTCAAAAAGGAGAGTTCAATTATCACACTTGAGCTGCCACCGAAATGAAAAATACATGACGTGACACTAAGTTAACCACCCACCACAATCTGTACCCGAGAAAGAGGAACAGGGAGAGGCGGAAACTCAAATCACAATGACGATAGAAATGGTCAATGAAATCTGAGTTTATTCTGTTGGTATCTGTCACCGGAGAATTTCTTTCTTCCTCTTTTGTTGAATGTATAAAAGCACTTCTAATCGATGTTGGAATTGTAAACAACCAGAAGGGACGTTTGATCAGGCTTTGGGTAAAAAAGGCTGGGAAATTGTAGATTGAAATCAGGGATAGGTTCCTACTGGTGTTGGTACCGGTTCGCTTCGCGCACGCAATCGCGCAGTAATGTAAATTGTTCTGCGCATGTGTGAAGACCATAAAAAGCTAATAAAGAACATGCCAGCAATGGAGAAATGGGGGAACTGGTTTGGGGGCGTGGCCAGCCTGCGTTGCTGCCGGTTCTGCGACCCAGGCCAAATTACCACGACTGATTCCCCCAAACTGGTGCGAACAAGTAGAAATCCACCTCTGATTCAAATACAGAGGCTGATTCACAGGACTTTAAAGATTAAAACGCAGGAAGTCCTCAACCTATGACCACAACTTAGCCCCAAATTTCTGTCACTAAGCAAGAGAGCCTTGCCCCATTTTACGACCAACTTCCAGTTATGATGTGAATCACTGCAGTCGTTAAATCAGTTGTGAAGTGGGTCTGGTTTTCCCACTGACTTTGCTAGTCAGAAGGTTATAGAAGGGGATCACATGACCCTGGGACACTGCAACCGTCATAAGTACATGCCAGTTGCCAAGCTTCTGAATTTTGTTCCCATGAAGCACGAGAACGTTGTAATCAGTCATAAATGTGAAAAATTGCCATTTCTTTCTTCAGCCACTTCCGCTCTACGATCCATTGTGGCCTATTTCACCAGGTCTGTTAGCCTATTTTTGAGTTTTCCTAATTGGGTCATTGGTGATTCTATCTAGCATTGGTCTTTCTCTGATCTCTTCTTCGACTGCCTTTTATTTTTCCAAGTGTTGAGGTCTTTCCCAATGAATCTGGCCTTTGCATTAAGCCTTAGCTTCATTATTTGGGCTCCCAATCAGCATTCTGTTTTATTTAATCTAGCATTAAATGCTTTGTTTTTTTCTCTAGGCCAAGTTATTCTCAATTGTTTTCCCAGCCTCAACACTTAAATGAATATATTTTCTTTCTTTCTGATAGCCCGACTTTCACATCCACATGTTATGACTTGGAAAGATCACAAACCCACGTCTTCCCCAAATTTGTTTTTTTTTTTTAAATTTTTTATTAGTTTATACTATAAAATACAAAAATACATTTTGGATAAAAATATGGTGGATTATGCAAAATATCTTTAAAAGAAGGATAAAGTTTATTCCTCAGTTATTTTTACTAGGTATATGTACTGACTTTACAGTGGTAGAGACTAACTTGATTTTGCACCTAATAACTGCAGCAAGACTGTTGGTGGCGCAATACTGGAAGAAGGAAGACTTGCCTACAACTCAAGAATGGACATTGAAAGTCACAAATTTAGCCGAGATGGCTAAAATATCGGCATATCTGAAAGATCATTCAAATGAGAGATATAAACGAGACTGGAAAAAAATGGATTGACTATATACAAAATAAATACGGGACTAAGAAATTCCAGTTAGCCTATGCTTAAGATCAGAAATGATTTAAACTGTTTAAAGTTGGTTCAGTAAGAAGAAGCTAAGGTCAATGTAGAATGTTATTAATTTCTTTATTTCTTTTTTTCTCAATAGATTTTAGACTGTGTTTGTTAGAAATCCATACCGTGTACGGGTTCTGGGAAGTCGGGGGGGGGGGGAGGAGGAGGGGGGTGGGGGAGAGGGGGGAGGGAGGGAGGGGTATATATTAGGCTAGACAAGAATTTGATGGTAAACTAGAATTATTTTGACATACAAAAAATTGTACTTCGATGTCTCACTGATTGAGGAATGATGAAATGTTTGTCTTAAAAGAAATAAAACTTTTTTGAACCTAAAAATACAAAAATACAAAAGAAAATAGTAAGGAAATAGGGAAGGGAGAAGGGAAGGGGGAAGTGTAAGGACAGGAGGAAAAAGAAAGAAAAACAATTGAAGAAATGCTCCTTCATCTAAGTTTTAAAGAAGAGGTTGAATAACCATTTGTCTGAAGTGGTGTAGGGTTTCCTGCCTAGGCAGGGGGTTGGGCTAGAAGACCTGAGCCGCTGAGTGGCTCAGCGGCTAAGATGCTGTGTTTCTCGATCAGAGAGGTTGGCGGTTCGGCAGTTCAAATCCCGAGTGCCGTGTAACGGAGGGAACTCCCGTGACTTGCCCCAGCTTCTTCCAAATCAGCAGTTCGAAAGCATGTAAAAAATGCAAGTAGAACAAATAGGAACCACCTTTGGTGGGAAGGGAACAGTGTTCCATGCGTCTTCAGTGTTTAGTCATGCCAGCCACATGACCACGGAGACGTCTTCAGACATTGCTGGCTCTTCGGCTTTGAAACGGAGATGAGCACCACCCCCCTAGAGTTGGGAACGACTAGCACACATGTGCAAGGGGAACCCTCACCTTTAATACATTCCTGTGCTTCTGACTTCTCCTTCACAGGTTTCTTCAGGTGACTAATCTTCCAAGATTTTTCTTCCCCAAGGTCACCTTATCCATACCTGCTTAAGCCCTGCTGGGAAATCTATTTGTGGCCTGAGTCCATCAAGATTTTTCTTCCCTTCCTTGCCGAGAAGGAGACCTGTTGGTGAAATTACGCTTCCAATAACAAGAGTGGCCAGCACGGTTTTTATTATGCTGGTAGCATGGCCCTTGGTGAAATAACAAGGCTGGTGGAGGGCAACCTGCCTTTAATTAGCTTGGCAATTTGCCCTTTAATAAGGAAGACTAGGGGAAGGCGATAAAAAAACATGAGTAGCATTTAGAGGGGGAAAAAATCTTGTTGTGCTGTTCCATAGATCAGAGTGGGCACTTTTAACTGTAGCAGTAGTAGTAGCAGTAGCAGTAGACTTATATACCGCTTCATAGGGCTTTCAGCCCTCTCTAAGCGGTTTACAGAGAGTCAGCATATTGCCCCCAACAACAATCCGGGTCCTCATTTTACCCACCTCGGAAGGATGGAGGGCTGAGTCAACCCTGAGCCGGTGAGATTTGAACCGCTGAACTGCTGATCTAGCAGTAGCCTGCAGTGCTGCATTTAACCACTGCGCCACCTTGGCTCTGGGAGCCACAGTAGGACTGTTTGACATAAGAACCTCACCCCAAACCTTTCTGATCCTGTTGTTTTGTAGGAAGTTAAAACCAACCCCTCTACTAGAAAACTGAAACATCTTGGAAATATTTAAAAGGCTAAATATTATATTTCCATGGACGTAAAAAGGGAGAAATGTGTTTTTAAAGACAGAGTAGCGGCCTGCAGCTTCCTGCAACCCGTCAATGAGCCATCAAAGCTTGCTCTAGTCTACTTTACATAATAAAGGTAGGATTAGCCTTCCACAGAAACTCACCACATGGCATCTGGACACTCAGTCAAACTTGGACTCAAAACACAGCCTAGAGAGTTGCCCCCGCATGGCCCTGTAGGAAGTTATCACCCAGCCCTCTCCCAGAAAAATGAAATATCCTAGGAAATATTGAAAAGGCAGAGAATATTTCTCTGGATGTGAAAAGGAAGAAACATGTTTTAAAAGACAGAATAGCTCCCTGTAGCCTCCTGCCCATCCCCACTTTGTCAATGTGCCATTAAGAAGGCCAAGCTAGTCTACTTTACATAATAAAGAGTTCTCCCCTTCAGATCCAGAGTGATGGGATTAAGGCATGATAATATTGGCCCTTTACCCAACTCGCCACATGGCATCTGAAAACTCAACCAAACTTGGATTCCAAACGCAGCCTAGAGAGTTGTCCCTGCATGGCCCCATGGGAGTCTGACAACCAATCAGAACACAAGCTCAAGATCAAAGGCCAGAGAGGGCATAAAACCAGGGACTCAGCATCTCAGTCCTTCCTTCTCTTTTCTCCACCAACATTGAAGCATCTGATCCCCCTTTTCTGTTCAGGAACTCAAGCATGGGATCCTGTCCACCATTAAACCATCTTTCCAAGCAGCCTCCATGTTTCCAGTGTCTTTTTCCCCACTTGGAGCTGAACCCAGAAGGACGTTTCTTCGAAAAGTTTAAAATTGGTGATGTGAATCCCCCCCTTATTTTGAATTAAGTCGACCTGCTCTATGTTATCCTATTTAACCATGTTTTCGTAGCTGCACGTATGCGTGCAAGCAGCATGCACGAGCAAAGCACATGCATGGAAGGTTGCGCACATGCGTGGAAGGCACGCACGCTTACGAAGCGAGCGTGCATGCCAGAGGTGGTGTTCAGCCGGTTCTGACCGGTTCTGGCAAACCGGTAGCGGAAACTTTGAGTAGTTCGGAGAACTGGCAAGTACCACCTCTGTTTGGCCCCGCCCCCATCTATTATCTGCCTGTTGAGTCCAAGCTGATTAGCTGGGTCTTCTTGTTTTGCCCTGCACAGGAGAATGGAGATGGAAAGTAGGTTAGTGGGGTGGGGAGGGAATGGAGATTTTTCAGTATCCTTCCCCTGGAGTGGGGAGGGAATGGAGATTTTGCAGTATCCTTCCCCAGGAGTGGGAGGGAATGGAGATTTTGCAGTATCCTTCCCCAAGAGTGGGAGGGAATGGAGATTTTGCAGTATCCTTCCCCCAAGAGTGGGAGGGAATGGAGATTTTGCAGTATCCTTCCCCAGGAATGGGAGGGAATGGAGATTTTGCAGTATCCTTCCCCAGGAGTGGGAGGGAATGGAGATTTTGCAGTATACTTCCCCAAGAGTGGGAGGGAATGGAGATTTTGCAGTATCCTTCCCCAGGAGTGGGAGGGAATGGAGATTTTGCAGTATCCTTCCCCAGGAATGGGAGGGAATGGAGATTTTGCAGTATCCTTCCCCAGGAATGGGAGGGAATGGAGATTTTGCAGTATCCTTCCCCAAGAGTGGGAGGGAATGGAGATTTTGCAGTATACTTCCCCAAGAGTGGGAGGGAATGGAGATTTTGCAGTATCCTTCCCCAGGAGTGGGAGGGAATGGAGATTTTGCAGTATCCTTCCCCAGGAATGGGAGGGAATGGAGATTTTGCAGTATCCTTCCCCAAGAGTGGGAGGGAATGGAGATTTTGCAGTATCCTTCCCCAGGAATGGGAGGGAATGGAGATTTTGCAGTATCCTTCCCCAGGAATGGGGAGGGGATGGAGATTTTGTAGTATCCTTCCCCAGGAGTGGGAAGGGATGGTGATTTTGCAGTATCCTTCCCCAGGAGTGAGGAGGGGATGGAGATTTTGTAGTATCCTTCTCCTGGAGTGAGGAGGGATGGGTATTTTGCAGTATCCTTCCCCTGGAGTGGGGTGGAAGTGGTGATGTTATAGTATCCTTCTGCCAGGAGTGGGGAGGGAATGGAGATTTGCACATGTGCACCAGAACAGCTGTCTGGCATGCATGAACGCAATAGTACCCAGGAGAGCAGCTGGCTGCCATGTGCATGCACACTGTCTAGCTGCTGGGTCCCGGTGCTCTGCCTCATGCGGACAGGTGTGCACGCACACATGCATACTCCAGTTTTGGCACTCAGTGCGGAAAGGGTTAACCATCACTGGGCTAAATCATACTACAATACAACTAGTCCTCAACTCATGATCACAAGTGAGCCCAAAATGTCTGTTGCGAAGCGAGAAATCTTTGAATCTTTAAAAATCTTTAGTTTTGCGACTTCTATGGCCACCTTTGTTAAGTGAATGACTACAGTTGTTAAATTAGTCGCATGGTTGTGAATCTTTCCTTCCCATCGTCAGAAGGTTGCAAAAAATGACAGAAATATAGTTTCTTCTCACCTATCACGTCCTACGCAGGAGGCAAAATAAATCAAAAGGCCACAAGAAGACCATGTATGCACTTTGTTGCAGTTTGCATTTCTTTGGCAAAGTTGTCTACACACAGAGAAAGACACAGAGACACACACACAAAGAAGACCAACAAGAACAATTGGGGAGGGGGGGGGAACAGGGAGAAAACTTTTCAGTCGCAGGTCAGTCCATATGTTCCAGGGAAAAAACAATGTGCAGAAAATCAAAGAGACATCTGTGCCAAATCCATACGGCGACATCTGCTGATTTTGACTCTTGTTGAAAAAGAATCTTTAAATGAATTGTTAGCTTGAATTTTAAAAAAAGCTGAAGAGGTTGCGGGAGCCGATGCTCTATAGGTTGCAGTTCTGACTGTGATGTTAAACAAAGAAACACACAAGGACACAACTGTTGTCCATGCCAAAGGTGGTGCTGGAAATTCTCAAAATCCCATAACGGTCGGGGAGGAGGGGAGGAACCAGGTTTGAGATCCCTGAATATAAAACAAGAAGATGGAAAACATCCATTAAAGCAGGGCTGATTGGAAATTCAAGGGGAAGGGGGTCCATCCAGGTATAACTCGGCCTTTGAAATGGTCCAATGATCCGTGTTTCTGATCGAGCTTAGCCAAATGTTTCCGTTGTATAACAGAACAGAATAAAAAAAATGGGAAGGGACCTTGGAGGTCTTCTAGTCCAGCCCCCCCCCCCCTGCTCAAGCAGGAGAAATGATTTCAGAGAAATGGATGTCCAGTCTCTTCTTCAAAACATCCAGTGATAAGAGCACCCACAACTTCTGGTGGCAAGCTGTTCCACTGGTTAATTGTCTTCACTCTTCAGTGAGGACAATCCCTGAGTCAAGAAGTTTCTCCTCAGTTCCAGGTTGATTCTCTCCTCGATTAGTTTCCATCCACTGTTTCTTGTCCTGCCTTCTGGTGCTTTGGAGAATCGTTTGGCTCCTCTTCTTTGTGGCAGTCCCTCAAATATTGGAAGACTTCTATCATGTCTCCCCTGGTCCTTCTCTTCACTAGACTAGACCTACCCAATTCCTGCAACCGTTCTTCATATGTTTTAGTCTCCAGTCCCCTAAACATCTTTGTTGCTCTTCTCTTCACTGGTTAATTCCACTGGTTAATTATTCTAAATGTCAGGAAATTTCTCCTCAGTTCTAAGTTGCTTCTCTCCTTGATTAGTTTCCACCCATTGCTTCTTGTTCTACACTCAGGTGCCTTGGAGAACAGCTTGACTCCCTCTTCTTTGTGGCAACCCCTGAGATATTGGAAGGCTGCTATCATGCCTCCTCTAGTCCTTCTTTTCATTCAACTAGACATACCCAGTCCCTGCAACCGTTCTTTACATGTTTTGGTCTCCAGTCCCCTAATCATCTTTGTTGCTCTTCTCTGCACTCTTTCTAGAGTCTCCACATCCTTTCTACACCGTGGCGACCAAAACTGAATGCAGGATTCCAGGTGTGGCCTTAACAAGGCATTATAAAGTGGTATTAACACTTCACGTGATCTTGATTCTATCCCTCTGTTGATGTAGCCTAGGACTCTTTCTTGTTATGTTATGTTATGTTATGTTATGTTATGTTATGTTATGTTATGTTATGTTATGTTATGTTATGTTATGTTATGTTATGTTATGTTATGCTATGCTATGCTATGCTACATTTGTCATTCCTGTTGAATCGAATGGCTAAGGGCTCCTATTTTCCTGATTCCTGGAACATCAATGACAGTGGAGAAAAGATTCAAAACATCCAAACTCAGAGAGCACCAAGGACCACACAGTCTTCTTCTTCTTCCTCTTTCCTCCTTCTCTTTCCTCTTTCTTTCCTTCCCTTTCTCCTTCTCCTCCTCCTCTTCTCCCTCCTCTTGCCTTTATCCTTTTTTCCCTTGCACTCCGCCTCCCTCCTTCCTCTCCTCCTCCTCCTCCTCCTCCTCTTTCCTCCTTCTCTCCCTTGTCTTCTTCCCCTTCCCCTTCTCCTCCTCCCCCTCCTCCTGCCTTTCTCCTCCTCCGTTTTTCCTTCCCCCTCCCTCTTTTTTCTCCTAAGCTACAGGTTTCCTTTCCTGAAATCTTTTGCTTTAACCCACCACTGCTTCTGCCTTCACGACTTCTCTATTTGGATCAGTAACTGGGTTTTCTAAAGGGGGAAATTTTTCTAAAAGACTCTCAAAGAAGACGTTGAAGGTGGGGGGAGAGATGAGCTTTCCTTCCCTGTCCCCCTCCCCTCCAAGATTGACGCAAGTCACAAAGTGCCTCCATTAGATGGCAGTCTTACAGAAATAATCTCTCTGCAGTGATTGCTCTTGGTGTGTGTGTGTGTGTGTGTGTGTGTGTTTGATATTTGCCTGCCACAAACACAGCCTTACATTTTGGTGATTTCTTTAATGCCACGGTTCTTGGCTATATTTAGCAGGAGTTATTGATTTTATCTAAATTCAAAGAATAAAAAAAACTCAGAAGAGTGGGCGGAATTGATTTTGGTCTGCATCTAGGATTGGTTTAAGTCCAGGAGATATTCTGGGAACAGGGAACTCTAACCAACCTCTCCCCCCTCCCCCAGTTCTGATGAGACATACAAACTCTCTCTCTCTCTCTCTCTCTCTCTCTCTCTCTCTCTCTCCCTCCCTCCCTCCCTCCCTCCCTCCCTCTCTCTCTCTCTCTCTCTCTCTCTCTCTCTCTCTCTCTCACACACACACACACACACACACACACACACACTCCATTGTACATCACAGAATAACCGAGTTGGAAGGGACCTTGGGGGTGTGTGTCTTCTAGTCCAACCCCTTGCTCAAGCAGGAGACCCCATAACATTCCAGACAAATCTCTTCTTAAAAACTTCCAGAGTTGGAGCACTCACAACTTCTGGAGGCAAGCTGTCCCACTGGTTAATTGTTCTAATCGTGAAGAAATTTCTCCATAGTTCTAAGTTGCTTCTCTCCTGGATTAGTTTCCATCTGTTGCTTCTTGTCCTGATTTCTGGTAATTTTGGAGAATAGCTTGCCCCCCCCTCTTCTTTGTGACACCTGTCAAATATTGGAAGTTTGCTATGTCTCCCCTAGTCCTTCTTTTCATTAAACTAGATATACCCAATTCCAGGAACCATTCCTGGTATGTTTTAGCCTTCAGTTCCCTAATCATCTTTGTTGCTCTTCTCTGCAATCTTTCTAGAGTCTCAACAATTAATTGTCCTCACTGTTAGGAAATTTCTCCTTAGTTCTCGGTTGCTCAGTTGTCTAGAAAATGATGATGATGATGATGATGATGATGATGATGATGATGATGATGAAGAAGAAGAAGAAGAAGAAGAAGAAGAGGAGGAGGAGGAGGAGGAGGAAGAGGAAGAGGAAGAGGAAGAAGAAGAAGAAGAAGAAGATGATGATGATGAAAGACAACCCAAAAAGGGGGGATTATGGTGTCACTCAATGCAACTTTTATTTTTGGACTTCAGGCCTGCCACACTTTCTACTGTGGGAAAACGGTAGGGGGTGGTATTGTATGGAGTTTGGTGATGTGCAGCTATAATGGCATTCTTCTCTGAAAGTCAAGGTCATCTTTGCCTCTGCACCTGGCCGGAACTGGATGGGAGGAATCTGTCTTCATGGGAGTGGAAGATTGGACCATGTGATGGACTTGTGGGTAGGATCTTGAACTTTCAACAGGTGGGAAAACCTGGAAGCTTTCAGATTCGGGTTTTCCCAGATGTGCCAACATGACACGTCTAATAGACTTTGAGGGAACTCAAGCCGTGGAGTTTTATTTTGTTGGGGGTATTTTTTGGAACTCTGATAGTAACCTGTTGTGGCCCAGCAGGTGTCGTTGGAGCTGCCACCAGACTCCGACAGCGAGGAGCCCTATGAGTCGGCTCTGGAGGATGTGGAGGACCCTGGACAGGGTTCCGACTCCTTCCTTCTTTCCTTCCTCTTCCTTCCTCCTTCTCTCCCTCCCTCCTTCCTTCCAACTTCCCTCTCTCCTTCCTTCCCCTTCTTTCTTTCCTTCCTTCCCTCTTTCCCTCCCTCCCTTCCTCCTTCCTTCTCCTTCCTTCCTTCCCTACACCCTCCCTCCTTCCCTCTCTCCTTCCTTCCTTCCTTCCTTCCTTCCTTCCTTTCTCCCTCCCTCCTCCCTCCCTCCTCCACTCTTTGAATATAAATCAAATAGCCCAGGGCTGATGTGGGGGCCCTGTGTGTGGTGAAGAGGTAATTTCTACCCATAGATATTTTTGGCAGGTAAGGAATGTACTGTATTACTGGATGATAAATGAACCTTTCAGAAATCCCTCGTACCTATAATTGCACATACAGACAAAACAATGAGTTGCTTATTAGTTCAAAGCAGAGTTGTGGGCAGCGAAGCAGAAAACAGCAACTGTGGCACTTTCTCCCGGGCTTCAGGGAGATTAGAGAGGGACAGTCTTGTTTCAGTCTGGCAAATTCTTGTTTCTTTGCTTCTTTAAATAGCAGTCAACTGTTTCCGTTGCGCCTTCTCTTAAGAAAAGCAGAGAGAAATGTGAACGGCGGGAGCGTTGACGGTTCTTTTCATCTAGCGGGGCTTAAGTCAAGTTTGATTTGTGCCACACAATTACGGGAGACTTAATTTCTAAGAGAAATGTACTTCTGTGTGGCAAGAACTGGCCCGATCCTGGCAACAGGTAAGGTTCAGTTAGCACCACTCATGCTGCAGGGACCATTCCAATTCCGATGGGGCTGAACGAGTGGCACTTCGGAGTACCTACGTCCTCAAAGGACTGGCTGTCCCAGCAGCCCAGCCTCATGGGCTCAGGAACTGGGAGCTGCTGGGCAACTGGTGCCCACTTAGATTGCCTGCAGCGTCCTACAGTCACATGGCTGCTTTCGGTGACCTTATCTGCCATCTTTTCCACAAGCAAAGCCAATTGGGAAATCAGCAAGGAGGTTGCATGTCACTCCTCTCCCCCTGTCTCTCTCTTTCTCTTTCTTTCTCTCTTCTTCTTTCCTTCCGTTCTCTTTTTTCTTTCTTTCTCTCTCCCCCTTCTTCGTTCCTCTCTTTCTTTCTTTCTTTTTTATTTTTTTCTTCTTCTTCCCTCCCTCCCTTCTTCCTTCCTCCCTTCTGTCTCTTTCTTTCTTTTTCTTTTTCTTTTTTCTCTTTCTTTCTCTCTCTGTCCATCCTTTCTCTCTTTCTTTCTCCCGCTCTCCCTTCTCCCTTCTTTTCTCTTTCTTTCTTTCTTTCTCTCTCTCTCCCTCTTTCCTCTCTCTCTCTCTTTCTTTCTTTTACTTTTCTTCTTCCTCCCTCCTTCTTCCTTCCTCCTTCTTTCTCTTTCTTTTTTCTCTTTTCCTTTCTCCCTCTCTCCTTTTTCCTTCTTTCTCTCTCTCTTTATTTCTTTTTATTTTTTCTTCTTCCTCCCCCTCCCTTCCTCCCCCTCCCTCCTTTCTCTTTCTTTCTCTCCTTCCCTCCTTCCTTCCTTTCTCTCACTTTCTTTCTCTCTCTCCCTTCTTCGTTCCTCTCTCTCTCTCTTTATTTCTTTTTAATTTTTCTTCTTCCCTCCCTCCTTCCTTCCTTCCTCCCTTCTTTCTCTTTCTTTTTTTCTCTTTCTTTCTCCCTCTCTCCCTTTTTTCCTTTTCTCTCTCTCTCTTATTTCTTTTTAATTTTTCTTCTTCCTCCCCCCTCCCTTCCTCCCCCTCCCTCCTTTCTCTTTCTTTCTCTACTTCCTTCCTTCCTTTCTCTCTCTTTCTTTCTTTCTCTCTCCCTTCTTCTTTCTCTTCCTCCCACCAATCTCACTATGCAGACCCATCCATTATGCTGAAAGTCAAAAAGCTGTGGAGATCCGATTCTTCCTGTTTGCTCCCCTTTGAATCCTTGTCATCTTTCAGAAAAGCGTCCCAAACCGTGGCATCCAGCACAACTCACAACGTTGCCGCTCACATCATGACATCGTTGTACACAATTGCCTTATGACCTCGCTCGTATCCT
Source organism: Thamnophis elegans (assembly GCF_009769535.1). Classification (NCBI taxonomy): domain Eukaryota; kingdom Metazoa; phylum Chordata; class Lepidosauria; order Squamata; family Natricidae; genus Thamnophis; species Thamnophis elegans. The sequence continues at coordinate 781 of NW_022473809.1, read as the reverse complement.
TTGCGCCATCCTGTCATGGGGCCTGCGACCTCCCTTGCCCCCTTCTCTTCAAAAACCCGGACAAAAAATTGTTTTCAATTGCTTGGGATGTCAACCTGCTATTAGCAAACATCTGTCATCTCTCTTAGGATTATGGACAGATAACCAGATTATTATTTTTTTAGCCTCTATTTCTTTCCTCGGACTGTCGGACTCTTTTACAGTTTGGCAAATTGCTTTTGAAAGGCTCCGGAGATATTTGCTAGACAGGTTGAGACCCTTGGGGTGAATTAGAGTCTCTTTTGAATATCAGCATTTTTTTTCATGTGCAAATTTACTCCCTTTCCACCAAGGAATCTTTTCTATGCGCTCGCCGAGAATATTGAGAGTCAGGCACTGTATATATTTAACAATCTATGTATATAAAAGCCAAGTAGCACTCAGTCATAACAAAATCTCCAGAACCTACAAACTTGAAATTCAGTGTGTATGTTCCTCTTGGCTTCCAGGTGCTCGCTAAGAAAGGATTTTTCAAAATGACCATCAGATCATTAGTGATTTCTTATACAGTAATTAACACACTCTGATGCTAAGGAGTTCTACTCCCCCTCCCCACCAGAAAAGAACTCTGTTCCAACTGCCAGTTGCCTTATATTAACATGTTCTGATGCTAAGATATTCTACTCCCCCTCCCCACCAGAAAAGAAGTCTGTTCCAACTGCCAGTTGCCTTATATTAACATGTTCTGATGCTAAGACATTCTACTCCCCCTCCCCACCAGAAAAGAACTCTGTCCCAACTG
>NW_022473808.1:0-29887 GCF_009769535.1 Thamnophis elegans | reverse complement strand
TGATTAGATAGATATAGATAGATACATAGATAGATAGATGATAGATAGATAGATATCCGATGGATGGATGGATGGATGGATGGATGGATGGATGGATGGATGGATGGATGGATGGATGGATGATTTTTTAGACAGACATAAATGATAGAGATAGATAGATAGATAGATAGATAGATAGATAGATAGATAGACCAAAGGAAGAAAGAAAGAAAGAACGAAAGAAAGGAGATATAGATACAATGGATGGATGGATGATAGACAGACAGATGATAGAGAATAGAAAGATAGATTGGACAAACAGACAGATTGAAGAAAGAAAGAAAGAAAGAAAGAAAGAAAGAAAGAAAGAAAGATGCAATGGATGGATGGATGATGGATGAATGGATGGATGATAGAAAGACAGATAGATAGATGAGAGAGAACAACAAGGTAAATTAGATAGATAGATAGATAGATAGATAGATAGATAGATAGATAGATAGATAGATAGATAGACAGACAGACAGACAGACAGACAGACAGACAGATACAATGCATGATGGATGGATGGATGGATGGATGATAGACAGACAGATTGATAGATGATAGAGAATAACAAGGTAGATTAAATAGATAGATAGATGGATGGATGGATGGATGGATGGATGGATGGATAGATAGATAGATAGATAGATAGATAGATAGATAGATAGATAGATAGATAGATAGATGGACAAAAGAAAGAAAGAAAGAAAGAAAGGAGATATAGATACAATGGATGGATGGATGATAGATAGACAGATGATAGAAAATAGAAAGATAGATTAGACAGACAGACAGATAGACAGAAGAAAGAAAGAAAGAAATAGGGATAGATAATGAGAGAGGGGGAGAGAGAGAGAGAGAGAGAGAGAGATGGATGCTGCCTGGGGAATTCTGGGAGTTGAAGTCCCCTGGTCTTAAAGTCACACAGCTTCTAAAGTCCAGCTGACCTTTCTGCTACCTTGGGGCTTCCGGATCCTGGTTAGAGGCTGCTGACCCGGATGGACAGAGGGTGGTCGGAGAGGGGAGGAATGGTTTGGACAGGACACGGACAAAGCCACCGATGTCCCCCGTGGTCCCTCGTGGGAGGGGAACGACAAAGATCCGTTCTCTGTGCCCCGTTGCCCTTTCCTCTTCCTGGCTCGGGGTGGACAAAGGACAGACGGGGCGGCTGCCCACATCACCGAAGTGCCACGTGGCGACCACGAAGGCACATCAGGCATTTTGACCTGCACCCGTGTGGGGCCAAAGCCGCCGGCCAGATAAAAGACCATCAATCTCCACCTGGTAGATAAATCACCGTCCTCTATAGGTAGTCCTCGAATTACGACCGCAATTGATGTCACTGAGCGAGACCTTTGTTAAGTGAGCATTGCCCCATTGTACGGCCTTTCTTGCCATTCGTGGTTAAACCAGTCGCTGCCGTTGCTAAGTTAGTCCGACGGTTGTTAAGTGAATCCGGCTTCCCCACGGACAAAAGGGATCACGTGACCCCACGGGACACTGCGACCGTCATAAATACGAGTCAGTTACCAAGCGTCTGAATTTTCAGCACGGCACCGCGGGGATGCTGCAACCGTCGTAAGTGTGGTCCTCAGCCACTTTTTCCCAGCATCGTCGTGAGTTTGAGCAGTCACTAAATGAACCATCGTAAGTCGAGGACTACTTGTATCAAGGTGGATGGGAATTCCACTCGCCGGAGTGATGTCCAGGGACGGAAGGATTTTGTCGTTTCCCGCCTCTCTCCCACGTTCACGTTTCCGTCACATCTACCGAGAGTCCTTGACTTACAACCGTACATTTAGCGACCGTTCCAAGTGACAACAGCACTGAAAAAAAGTGACTTACGACCTTTTTTTCCTCACTTAACAACCGTTGCAGCATCCTCGCGTGTTTCTCGGGAAATGAAATCCAGACACTCGGCAACTGACTCCTACTTATGACGGTTGGGCCGTCCCGCCGGGGTTGCGTGATCCCCTTGGTGACTTTCTGATGAGGGGAAAAGCCCGATCCACTTAACAACCGTTCCCCTAACTGCAGCGATACACTTATTGACGACGGCAAGAAAGGGGCAAGACAAACTGAACATCCAACCCCCCTCCCCCCAATTTGGGGCTCGATTTTGGTCGTTCGATCGAGGACTGCCTGTCACTCCGCTTCGGGCGAGGATCGACACTGCCAGGAGGGCCCTGCTGCCATCAGCCCCCCCTCCAAAAACACACCGCGGACCACTCCCCAACCCCTCGTCAACCGTGCCAGCCGCTTCATGCCGCTTGGGTTGCTTGCCACCGAACGGCCAATCGGCGTGCCAGCTCTCCTTTGCAATGATTTTTAATTTAACAATCTGCCTTTCCTTTGCCCCCTCGCCCCCCCAGAAGTTGTGCAGCCCTGGAGCCTTACATTTTCCCTTCCCGTGCAAACAAGATGGGGTTTAGCCCCCCCCCCCCAAATCCGCCCCGCACTAGCAAACATCAATTTGCAAGATGCCCGCAGCCGAACGGCTGTTTTGAGGCGTCGGCTCTTCGGATGCTTTCGGGGCACCTGAGCATTTGCACGCTCTCCGCAACCGGGTTGGTGGTGGTTAAGGGGCATCTCGGATTAATTCTTCTTCGTCGTCGTCTTCTCCTTCCATTGGTGAAGACCAGAGGAAGGTTTCAGCCGGTTCGCACTGGTTCACCCGAACGGATAGCAGAAATCAGGGCGGCGCCTGCCCACCCACCCAGGCTGTATGCCCATGATGGCCATTTTGGGGGGTTGTTTCCCAGGTTGTTTCCAGGCCGTTTCCCCCCCCCCCCACACTGTTTTCAGGTCATTTTGGGACCTATTTTTAGGTCGTTTTAGGCCATTTTGGCCTGAAAAACAGTCCAAAACCATTCCCAAAAGCAGCCTAAAATTGCCTCAAAATAGGCATGTGGGTACTGGCCATTTGCACCACTCAGGGGACCCCTGAGGACACAGACGAACCTCCGAGTGGCCTCAAGGACTCTTCTCTCAAAGAATTGCAAATGACCAGCGGTCTGCAAGGGACATAAATCCTCCCATCCTTCGCCATTCAGCGAGAGCCGGGGAAGCTTCTCGGAGGAGAAGCGAAACCTCTTCAAAGAAAAAAATCCCCAGAACGTCCAGCTGCCTCTTCGTTCCTCAGAGATTTTGGAAAAGGTGCAGAGAAGAGCAACTAAGAGGATTTAAAACCTACGAAGATTTGGGTGTGGCCAGCCTGCAGAAAAGAAGGACTGGAGGGGGAATATGATCACAGGATTCCAGTGCTGGAGGGGCTGGCCCAAAGAAGAGGAGAGGGTCAAATTATTCTCCAAAGCCCTCAAAGGCAGGACAAGAAGCAACGGATGGGAACTCATCAAAGAGAGAAGCGACCTGGAGGAATTTCCTAACAGTGAGGACAATTAACCAGGGGAACAGCCTGCCACCAGAAGTCGTCGGTGCTCCATCCCTGGAGCTTTTCAAGGAGAACCAGGTGTCTGGAATGGAATAGGCTCTCCTGCTCGAATATGAGGCTCTCTAGTCCAGGGGTCTCCAACCTTGGCAACTTTAAGACTTGTGGACTTCAACTTGAAGTCCACAAGTCTTAAAGTTGCCAAGGTTGGAGACTCCTGGACTAGAGGACCTCACGAGGTCCCTTCCAATTCTGTTTCCTCTGTTAAGATCCTATTATTAATCGGTGGAACAAGAAGACATCCGAGGTCCCATAAGAATTATTTCCATTTTTCTTATCTCCGTCCGTCCCATCTCTCTGAGACCTGAGCAGGTGGAAAAACGTGTCCTGCATTCTCCCCCCTCCCTTTCCTGATCTAATCCAGTAGATCCCTTCCTGCAAAGGCCAGGGACAGACGGACGGACACACAGACACAGACACAGACACATACACACACACCGAAAGCCGTTGCCTCATTAGCGTCGGCTTGTTCCAAGTTGGAGACAGGAGGAAAATGTGTGACCTAATTGGGGAGTGACCCCAAGCCACCTCTGGCTCCCGGCCAAACAGCCAGGCTAGCTGAGCTAATGGGCTACCCCCCCCTTCACAGTCCCGTGGTTGACTGGGGAGGGGGGCATTTCCCCCTCCCCCCAAAAAAAACCCCTCCTGCTAGGAATATGATGATAGGAGAATCGATTTGAGTCCAGGGGCCCTTCCCATGTTCGATGCAGAATTTTTTTGGGGGGGGGGCACACATTTCTGTCTTCGGGAGTGGTTCCCCTTGTGGGTTGCGGGTTTTGGGTGCAATAGAGAGACAGAGAGACAGCGAGAGAGACAGAGAGGGAAACAGAGAGACAGAGAGAGAGGAAGAAAGAAGGAGAGAGAGACACAGAGAGAGAGACAGAGAGAGGGAGAAAGAAGGAGAAAGAGAGACAGAGAGGGAGGGAGAAAGAGAGAGAAAGAGACAGAGAGACAGAGTGGGAGAAAGAGAGAAAGAAGAAAGAGAGGGAGAAAGAGAGACAGAGAGGGGGAAAGATGGAGAAAGAGAGACAAAGAGAGAGGGGGAGAAAGAGAGACAGGGAGAGAGAGAGAGACAGAAAGAGACAAAGAGAGGGAGAAAGAGAGGGAGGGGGAAAGAGAGACAGAGAGAGACAAAGACAGACAGAGAGAGAGGGAGGGAGAAAGAGAGACAAAGAGACAGGGGGAGATAGAGACAGAGAGAGGGAGAGAGACAGAGAGAGAGAAGAGAAAGAAAGACAGAGAGAGGAGAGAAAAAGAGAGCGGGGTGGAGAAAGAGACAGAGAGAGAGGGAGAAATAGAGAAGAGACAGACAGAGAGGGAGAAAGAGAGAGAGAAAGAGAGGAGAGAGAGAGACATAGGGAGACAGTGAGGGAGAAAGAGTGAGTGAGAGAGAGACAGAGGGAGAGAGAGAAAGAGAGAAGAGAGACAGAGACAGAGAGACAGAGACAGAGAGGGAGAGAGACAGAGAGAGAGGGAGAGAGAGACAGAGAGAGAGAAGAGAAAGAGACATAGAAAGGGGGAGAGAGAAAAAGAGAGGGGGGGAAGAAAGAGTGAGTGACAGAGAGAGTGAGGGAGGGAGAGTGAGGGAGAAAGAGTGAGTAAGAGAGAGAAGAAAGAGAGAAAGAGAGAGACAGAGAGAGAAAGGGAGAGAGAAAAAGAGAGAAGAGAGAGACAGAGTGAGGGAGAAAGAGAGACAGAGGGAAAGAGAGCAAAAGAGAGACAGAGTGAGTGAGTGAGTGAGGAAGAGAGAGATTTTCGCCATCCGTCCCTCCCCAGGGATGCAAAAAGTGAAACCTTAATCCCAATTTCACGCCCCCATTCAAGCAGGGCTTCCCATCGGCCACGCTCTCGCTAAGCCCATATTTGGAAGACAACGGTGGCCAAACATGGAGGGGAGAGAAAAATAAAAAAACGGGGAAGGCCGCTTCAAAGCCTCCGTAAAAAAAAAAAAATGAAAACGGAAAAACAAGGCAACCTTCGCTAGCTGGGCGCCGAAAGAATAAATCCCCAGCGGGTGGGAGCGAAGGAAGGACTGTGCTGGGGACCACCCAACTCTTGAGGGAGGAGGTCTCGTATTTGTAGCTCGGGGTTGAACTGGGGGGGGGGGGTCCTCGGTAGTCTCTGAGCTGGGCTGGGGGGCCCTTTTCACAGATATTTCATGACCCAACTAGGGAACATCATCAGTGCTGGAAGGGAGTGGGTTTTTTTTTGTGGTATGGAGAAGAATGGGGGAGGAGGAACCGTGTGGGGTCCTTGGTGGTCTCTGAGCATGGTGGTTTTCTTGCAGACATTTCATGACCCAGCTAGATAATGTTATCAGTGCTATAAGGGAGTGGGGTTTGAAGAGAGGAGGAGGAGGAGGAGGAGGAGGAGGAGGAGGAGGAGGAGGAGGAGGAGGAGGAGGAGGAGGAGGAGGAGGAGGAAGAGGAGAAAGAGGAGGAGGAAGAAAAGGGTCCTTGGTGGTCTCTGAGCATGGTGGTTTTCTTGCAGACATTTCATGACCCAGCTAGATAATGTTATCAGTGCTATAAGGGAGTGGGGTTTGAAGAGAGGAGGAGGAGGAGGAGGAGGAGGAGGAGGAGGAGGAGGAGGAGGAGGAGGAGGAGGAGGAGGAGGAGGAGGAGGAGGAGGAGAAAGAGGAGGAGGAAGAAAAGGGTCCTTGGTGGTCTCTGAGCATGGTGGTTTTCTTGCAGACATTTCATGACCCAGCTAGATAATGTTATCAGTGCTATAAGGGAGTGGGGTTTGCAGAAAGGAGGAGGAGGAGGAGGAGGAGGAGGAGGAGGAGGAGGAGGAGGAGGAGGAGGAGGAGGAGGAGGAGGAGGAGGAAGAGGAGAAAGAGGAGGAGGAAGAAAAGGGTCCTTGGTGGTCTCTGAGCATGGTGGTTTTCTTGCAGACATTTCATGACCCAGCTAGATAATGTTATCAGTGCTATAAGGGAGTGGGGTTTGAAGAGAGGAGGAGGAGGAGGAGGAGGAGGAGGAAGAGAAGAAGGAGGAGGAAGAGGAGGAGGAAGAGGAGGAGGAGGAAGAAAAGGGTCCTTGGTGCTCTCTGAGCTTGGTGGTTTTCCTGAAGACGTTTCATGACCAAACTAGGTAATATAATCAGTGCTAGAAGGGAGTGTGGTTTGCAGAGAAGAAGAGGAGGAGGGAGGGAAAGAGTAGAGGACAGGAGAAGGCCTGCTTTCCCCAGCCCACCAAGAGCATCCCCACCTAAATTTGGCAACTCGCAGTGGTTATCTGGACACCTGCCAGGTCGGTGCCCGTATCTGATTTTGACCCATGTCACGAAGAATAATTCAACCGAAGCCCGCCTGGCACAAAAATCAAATCATTCCCCTCCCCAAAAAGAGACTTCCGGTCCCAGGGGTAGCAGACGGTATGCTTAGCCCACAAAATGCAGCCGAGGCCGGGGTCAAATCGGTGGGGGAAAACCCGTCCCCGTGGCTCGGCGAGAACTGCCGCGAGACATCGACGTGGACGGGGAACCGTTTGGTGAGCAAAGAGGAAGCTGCACCAGTTGGACTTTCAGGATGGAGAAGTTGCCCCGCGGGGCATCGCAGGAGGGGCATCTTCTTCAGGGCATCCCCTACTGGCGATGGGTAGAAGTCCTCCTTCATTACGGCGTCTCATTTCTCGTGTACGTCCGGACAGCGTGTTGCCCCCACGGGCCTCTTCGTAGCTCTCGATTCTGTCTCAAACTGGACCCCCGTCAATATGGCGGCCGGTGCTCTGCTTTTTCAGCCCCTCCCCTCCCCACCCATCTTGGGGCCAGTTGTGACCCCCCCCCCCGCCTCCTCCCGCTACTTGACTGGGGTGAATGTAAGATCAGCATTTCTCGCTTGTACGGCGGAGTTGCTGGCTTGCACAGCTCCTGTTCCCAAAAATAACCTTGTCTCCTTCCAACGCTGACAAGGTGTCTGGATATGGGAAGAGACCGGCGGCCCCAAATACTTGGGTTGGATGGAGCAGGAGGGGCGGGCAGGGGTTACACGCCTGCCTGTAGCCGTCAGAACAAAATCGAAGTGATAGGAGACGGCACTTTCCCGCATAGTTGGTGGTACTGGACTGGTCGTTCCCTCATTTCCCTTTCTCCCAAATTCTCACCCCATAGATTTTTCCCCTGGCTGCTGTTTACTTAATGCAAGTCCAGGCACGGTTGAGGTGGGGGGCAGGGAGCCCTCCATTAGATCCCTGATATGAGGGACAGACATAGCCCTGGGGAGTCGCAGAGCTGCCCGCTCTGTCACAATTCATCACGTGCAACAGTGTTGTTTCGAAATGCTCAAGAAGGGGGCAGAGAAGCTGTGGGAGGGTGAGGGGAAGGCATGGCTGTTTGGGAGGGGAGGGAAAGCAAACCAGGAATGATCAAGGGGGAGGCTGGGGGCTGCCCCACACCCAGCCACTGCCCGCATGCATTTCGGATCAACTGACTGTGAGGCCAGGAATTAAGCCGCCATCCAAAAACAGTGGGCCTCCAGAACGTGACGCCAGCTCTCTCTGGGTTGAGGTGCACCCCTAATTCCCCAGACGTCTCTGCACCCCTTCCCCAAATGCACGCGTCCCTGAACAAGAACTTCAGCCGTGCAATTTGGGGTTGTGTTTGTTTTTCCCAGAAAACCCCCAACGATGGAGTTATCCCGTTGCTTTGCGTGCATCCGGCCCGTCGTCCGGCGGACACCAAATTATCCCAACTCTACGGTTCTAACCGGAGAAGACCTATCGGCTCCTCAAATAGTCGGCCAGGCTACCAAGAGAAGAACCGGGGTCGTCGATTTGTTTTCATTTTATTATTATTATTTTTTTAATGGGAGGAAATTTTCGCAGGAAATAACCAGACGAGTCGGAGACGAGTTGCACAAGAATGTCTATAATCAACAATGTCCAACAGTAAAATTTCACCAAGAAAGCTAAGAAAACTTTTTTCCGATTTAAAAAAAAAAGTAAACAAAAGAACTTTTCCTTTTCAAATCTATTAAAGCTGAAAAAAACCACAGTTTCCCCTGAAAAAAGCAGGAAAGTTGACCCACGCACGTTTCCCAGTCTAACACATGAAGTCCCGCCTTCTTTCGGCGTGCCACTAAACATCACACACAATAGGTTGCCACTTCATCAAAACTCCATCAAAAGTTGGGGAAAAGATCCCATCCCGAATGGTGAGGGGTGAGGGCGGGGGGTGAAAGGAAGGGGCACGAGAAGAGAGCGAGAGCGAGCGAGAGAGAGAGACATTAAAAATTTGGAGGAATTCCTCTTCCCCGTCCCATCCTATTTCCGATGCGGATGGGTGGGAAAGTCAGCCATTTTGTTTGCCATCTCCTTCGAGCAACGAAACCATCAAAGACTTCAAAATGGTTGCCGATGGATCAACAAACTCCGGGCTCTCTTTCCCCAGCAACAGGGAGTTGCTCAGTGAGTTGCGCAGCAAATGGGCTTCCCCGATCCGAATTCCCCTGATTCACATGGGCATCGTGAGGATGTACGCATTGGTCCGTATCGACGGGGAATCGGCAATTCGGGATGAGCGTTGCAACTAGGGTCTGAGGGACTTACAAGCCCGAAGGAACCCCGTGGGAGGAAAAATAAGGAGAGATCTTCCAGAGGCAACATTGCTATATACCAAAAGGGTGCGAACTTTCGAAGTTAAAACAAAAAACAAAAAACGAAACCAAACGAAAACAACACATTTGAAATGCTGCTCGAGGGGAGTACGGTGTCACACTATGGCAATGGGAATAAGGCAGACCTGCAACGTTCCTGGTTTTGATTTGTGGCACTAACAACAAATGCAACCTTTTAGAGCGCTGGGGGGGGGATTGCTTTTAAACACCCCCCCCTCCCCGTACGTCTACCCTTATCAGCGCACGAGCCCATGAATAAGCTGTCAAAAGGAGAAGAGAGAGCAAGAGAGACGGACAAGGCAATCAGATTGAATTATTGCAAAAAGAAACGGGGAGGCGCCATGTTTTCCACTCCCAAAACTGTTTTGGCAGGTGGGGCACGCACTGCAGGTGGGAGCCGGACTTGACACTTTAGGCTGGACCTTGCCGTGGAATCGACAGGGAAGGGCCTTCGCGGTCAAATTCGCTCGGACGTGACCCGACAGGAGTTGCATCCCTTGTTCTGGATCCGCGGAGAGAGGAGTCCCTGCCTCCCTTGTGGCAGCGGCCATATCAGTTCCAGGGTCCCCCCCCAAAATAACGGGAGGTGTACGAGGCACCTGTGCGTCAAACCCTTCTGTGCGCAGCATCCGAAGTGAACGAGAACGGGCAGGGAGGATAAGGTCCCATTGTGTCCCGTCTGCTCCGAGTCCTTGCCTGCCCATCGCGGGGCTCCAAAGGCAGCCCACGGGGGCTCAGATGAGCTGCCCTTCGCCTCATACTTTGTAGTAGATGTTCGCCGGGCTCTGCGGTGGCATCTCCTGCACGATGTAGACCGGGTGACCGTAATCGCCGCTCACCTTCTCGTAATGCGGGCAGAACGCACTGTCTGAAGTCCTGAGCGGGATGATGATATCGCTCGGCTCGGAGCCGTTGTTGTTGGCACCCCCGCCACCCCCGACTCGCTTGGGGCTGGTCAGGGTGCTGAGGGACAACGGCGGGTGGTGCGACTCGCTGTGCTTGGCCCGGTGGTGGCGGTAACACAGGGCCCCCGTCACGGCAGCTGCCACCAGCAACACAAACGCCGCTCCTCCAGCCGCACCGGCAATGATGGGTACGTTGGACTGCGGCAACGGGCCGTTCTCACCCCCCACTTTCCCGGTCGTGTTTCCAGACGAGGGTCCTGCGGGCACAGGGGAAAAGGGCATTAGTCTTAATCCTACCCAGCCAAACAGACCACCCTGATTTAGAGGACACGGAAACACTTCCTCACAATTTGTACAAGTGGTTGAAAACTGTTCGGCGCATCGTGACATCCCAAAGGAGCAACTGCCTGCTCAGCACAATGTTCACGTCTGTCGACTCTGATTAATAGAGCTAATTGCCGTGCGGAAATCTGCCTACGACAGCCTCGTAGGGATCGCTCAGATTTCAAGACCCATCACACCCTGCTCTGCCCCCTCCAATTCCCTCTTCTCTTCTCCTGGTAAAGAGGGGGGGTGTGTACAGGAACCTCCTGATCCCCCAATTCTTCTCTGTCTGGGCTCGTCAAAGTATCCGTCTCAACCTAGGCCGAGATAAGAAACAGGGAAGAAGGCTGACTCACTGTTTTTCCCCCAGCTATATCTCCAATCTCAGCTGACATGAAGGCCATGCAGGCAGTGCAATGCTGTGGAACATGGGTTCTGTGTTCCTTTGGAGATAACAGCCTTCTTCCCCACTCCGGATACAACTGAGTTCCTTCCCTAACCTTCCTATTCATTGTATCCCAAGCATTCATGGAAAATTTGTCTCGGAGCCTTGAGAGGAACTCAAGTCATCCTCGACTTATGACCACAAACTGGACTGGAACTTCCCTTGTTAGCAAAAATTTCAGGTTTCATTACGGTCGTTAAGTCGAGGGTTGTACAGGGAGTCCTCGATATATGACACAATCGAGCCCAACATTTCCGTGGCTAAGCAAGCGAGTTTTGCCTGATTTTGTGATCTTTTTTTTGCCACGATTGTTGAGCAAATCCCCGCAGTTGTTAAGTGAATTGAATGGTTGTTAAGTGAATCGAATGGGCATTAAGTGAATCCAGATTCCTCCATGAACTTTACTTGTCAGAAGCCAGCTGAGAAGATTTGCAAACGGCAATCACACAACAGTGGGACACTACCACTATCATAAATACATGCCCATGTGCCCAAATTTTGATCACGTAACCACAGGGAAGCTGTAATGGTTGTATGTGTGAGGACCGGTCACAAGTCACTTTTTTCTGGGCTGTCGTACCTTTGCGAATGGTTGTTAGTTAAGGACTACATGCAATGGAAGGAGGAGGAGAGAAAGGAAAGGAGGAAGAGGTCCAGGACATCAAGAAAATGTAGAATATTTGGATTCCACATTACGACGGAAAACCTCTTGGCAGATAGCGGATGGTTAACCCTGCTGGCTTCGGGTGACTGCAGTCGCAATGCCCTCTTTAAAGGCGTGCCACTGTTAGGTGGCGGGAGAGAAATCACCAGGGGTGGGATGGGAGAAGGGCCATACCTGGAACCATCTCCTTGTTGGGTTCGGCTGCACCTGGCGTCCCTCGGTCCTTCTCCGCAGGTGTGGCGGGCAGGGAATTCTGGGATTTGGAGCCCGTGTTGCGATCTGGGAAACGTGGGGCAGAGGAAAGAGGGACGGTCCGAGCAGGAAAAGACACACCATGCCCCAACGCAGCGCCCCCAAACCCCACTCCTTGGTTACCCAACAGATGAGTAGGTCAAATCACGTCTACACAATCACAGCGCTACCCGGTCTACGACCAGGCACCAAGGGCATGGCGTCGATGACCCAATTACCGTCATCATCTTAACCCCATTCACACAAGGGCCCTGACCTAGATATTTTGTGTAGCCGCTACGCTAGGATGCCGAAATGGAGCACAAAGGAGTTGCGCTCCCACACCACACTCAGCCAAGCGTCCGTTTCCTACTCTACACAAGGCCATCGTGTCGTGCGAAGGACGCGGCTGCCTTAACAAACCCAACATACAGGCATTCTCCGAACTAGGATCGTCACTGAGCCTGGGATTATAATCAAGTTGTCGTCAATGACCGCAGGATGGGCCTATATGTGAAGCGGTTGCCAAGCAACGGCGCTGGGGAATTCTGGGAGTTGAAGTCCCGCCGTCTTCAGACTGGCGAGTTTGAGATATACTGCTCTGTTTCTTCTGGTCCAAAGTGTCTTCTCCAACACAAAGGGTTTCCAACCACCCCAGTTCGTCTCCCCACAAGCGAGCCCCATAGGTCACTCCCGCACACACACACACACACCCACTAGTAGTAGCGACCCCACGATGGACCACTTACGCTGCCCAACTTTGAGCATTACTTTCATCCCTTTGGACAAACAGGCGCCCCCTTTCAGGTTCTCGAGACCTTCCTTGGTACCGTCTGAGGTGGCTGCGGGAGACAGGAAAGAGTTTGAGGTTAATGTCCCTCCGGGGTTAGACTACCGCAGGAGACTGTTGGTGGGGCCCACCCTTGACGACTGTCTCGGAACTTCGGCTGCTTCGAAATACGGGAATTTCTCGACTTACGACCACATTTCCGGTGACAACTCTCGCCTGGCATGCAATCGAACGAGACGTTTTAATTCTTTTTTTAACGTTTTCATGCTTTTTACTGGGGTTTTTAAAGATTTTTTTCATAGTAACGCAGGTAGTCCTCAATTTATCACGGTCCGTTTAGCGGCGCTGGGGGAAAAAAGGGACTTCGGACCTTTTTTCGCACTTCTGACCGTCGCATCGTCCCCAGGGTCATGTGATCAAAATTCGGTCTGACTCGTATTTATGACGGTCGCAGTGTCCCGGGGAAGTCAATCGGGAAGCCAGATTTGCCTAACGACCGTGCTACTAATCTAACAACTGCGGGGATTCACTTAACAACTGCGGCAAGAAAGGTCGTAAAAGTGGCCCAAACTCACTTAACAGCTGTTTCGCTTAGCAACGAAGATTTTGGCCTCAGTTCTGGTCGTTATTTGAGGACTTCCTGTATTTAGGGTATCAATTTTATTCTTATCCTCGAGAATACCCTCGGGGTCTTTTCAATAAATCAAACCCCACGTGGGTTGAAACAGGGTGTCCTCGACTTACGACCACAATGACGGCCAAAATTTATCTCACTAAGCAAGACATTTGTCAAGGAAGTTTTGCCCCATTCGGCATATTTTAAATAAATCAAACAATCCCACGTGGGTTGAAACAGGGACTCCTTGACTTACGGCCATAATGGCGCCCAAAATTTATGTCGCTAAGCGAGACATGTCAAGGATTTTTTGCCCCATTTTGCATATTTAAAATCAATCAATCAATATTAATAATCAATCAATCAATCAATCAAACCACGTGAATTGAAACAGGGACTCCTTGACTTACGGCCATAATGGCGCCCAAAATTAATGTTGCTAAGTGAGACATTTCGTGTCAAGGGAGTTCTGCCCCGTTTTATGACTCTCCCTGCCACCGTTGCTAAGTGAATCACCGCCGTTGTTCAGACACGGTTAAGGGAATCCGATTTCCCACCAAGGATATGGGTCAAAAAAGTCAAGATGGCCACCATGTAAAATATGGGTGGAGCTTCATTTACATGATTATGCATCGTGCATGATTTTAACTTCGTGGAAGAATAAAGGATGAGATTCCCCCCAAAAGGGAGAAAAAAATACCTTTATCCGTCCGGGAAATCTGATTTTATGTCTGAGTCACCTGCTGCCAGCCACTCCGATGCCCATCCATCCCTCCGCCCACCTCACCTTGCCGCCCCGCCCGAAGGCCGCAGGGCCATTTAATATTTAAAGAAGCTATTTCATATGCGTCCAGACACGGACCCCGCGTGATCTGCACCATTGCAATCCCCCGGGGCGGATTTAATGCAGCTGCTCTCCCACAGGCTGGCAGGGATCCGGGTGCCAGCCAGGCAGTCCCGACAGGCCCGGTGCCAACGCCCGCCTCGTCCTGGCTCTGAAGACGTCAGCCGGGCATCCGGAGCCGAGACGGGGCATCTAAGGCGATGCCAGGACGGAGCAGGGGAGGCCTCAGGCGAGGCTGACTCGGGGTGTAAGGAATGAGGAAGAGGGAGGCTGCCAACGCACCACAGGCTCCCAGTTGAACCAGACTCAGGAAAGAGCTGAAAAGGGACCTCAGAGGTCTTCTAGTCCAACCCCCTGCTCAAGCAGGAGACTTTAAGGAGGATTGTTGGGGGGGGGGCAAGAGGCTGTCAGTCACCTAGAGAGGGCTGTAAAGCAGCATATAAGTCTAAGTGTTGTTGCTATGAACTCATCGCCGACAAATGGCTGTGCAATCTCTTCTTAAAAACCTCCATTAGATCCCTACTTTTTGTATTTCTTTATTTATTATTATTATTATTTTATTATTTATCTTGTCATGTTTATGTAGTAAAATTGGAGGTAGTGGCCCTTTAAGAGCTCCATGGAACGAAATTTCATTTTTAATGTCTGCCAATAAGTGTACATTCAAAGGGAAAATAACGTTATTCCGTTCCCTTTGAATGTACACTTATTGGCAGGCATTATAACGTTATTCTGTTCTGTTCAAATCTAATTCTATTCCTGTTCTAGTCTGTTTTGTTCTATTCTAATTCTATATTTTATTATCTATTCTACTTTATTATTCTGTTCTATATTTTCTATTCTATTCTATATTATCTATTCTATTCTAGTTCTATATTCGATTCTATTCCACGATTCTAATTCTATTTTTTATTATCATCCTATTCTGTTCTATATTTTCTATTCGATTCTATTCTATTTTCTATTTTCTATTCTATTCTATTCTAATCCTATATTTTATTATCTATTCTGTTCTGTTCTATTCTATATTTTCTATTCTAGTCTATTTTCTATTCTATTCCAGTCCTATGTTTTATTATCTGTTCTATTCTAGTTCTATATTCTATTCTACGATTCTAATTCTAGATTTTATTATCTATTCTATTATTCTAATCCTAGATTTTATTATCTATTCTGTTCTGTTCTATTCTATATTTTCTATTCTAGTCTATTTTCTATTCTATTCTAATCCTATGTTTTATTATCTATTCTATTCTAGTTCTATATTCTATTCTACGATTCTAATTCTAGATTTTATTATCTATTCTATTATTCTAATCCTAGATTTTATTATCTATTCTGTTCTGTTCTATTCTATATTTTCTATTCTACGCTGTTTTCTATTCTATTCTAATCCTATGTTTATTATCTATTCTGTTCTGTTCTATTCTGTATTTTCTATTCTAGTCTATTTTCTATTCTAATCCTATGTTTTATTATCTATTCTATTCAAGTTCTATATTCTATTCTATTCTACGATTCTAATTCAATATTTTATTATCTATTCTGTTCTGTTTTATTCTATATTTTCTATTCTATTTTCTATTCTATTCCAATTCTGTTATTATCTATTCTATTCTATTTCTATATTTTATTTTCTACTCTACTCTACTCTACTCTACTCTACTCTACTCTACTCTACTCTACTCTACTCTACTCTACTCTACTCTACTCTACTCTACTCTACTCTACTGTAGTCTATTGTAGTCTAGCCTAGCCTATTCTAGTCTAGTACCGTGATGAAAGCACCCACAACTTCTTGTGGCAAGCTGTTCCTCTGGTTAATTGTCTTCCCTGTTAGGAAATTCCTCCTTCAATCCAGATTGCTTCTCTCCTTGATTAGTTTCCATCCATTGCTTCTTCTGCTGCCTTCGGGGGGGCTTTTGGACAATAGGTGGAAACCCCCCCTTCTTTGGGGGCAGCCCCTCAAATAGTGGAAGACTGCTATCATGCCCCCCCCCCTCTCCCCAGTCCTCCTTTTCTGTAGACTCAGCCAAAGCTAAACCCTGCAATCTTTCTTCCTTATGTTTTATTCTCGGGGGCCCTTAAATCATCTTCAATTGCTCTTCTCTGCGCTTGTTCCTTTTTCTTTCGTTTCTTTCTCTCTTTCTTTTTTTCTTTTGCTTCCTCCTTCCTTTTTCTTTCTCCCTTTCTTTCTTTCTCTTCTTTTTTGTAACCGTGGGAGACCAAAACTGGATGTGGGAGTCCAGGTGGGGCCTTACTAAGGCTTTACAAAGCTCTTTTACAAGCAGTCGGTGATCGCAGCCGGGAAGTGGGATGGAGGGAAGCCGTTTGTAAAACACACACACACACACACACACACACACACACACCCCAAGGTGAAAACCCGGAGAGCTCCTTGCCAACAGATGCAGGGAGGGCGGGGGGGGGGGGGAGAGAAAGGACATTTTTGCAATTTGATTGGCAATCCGGTCGCGGTGACATTCAACCAGGTTGCCATGGCCGAGCCTCCCCTCCGCGCCTGTTGCTCACCGTCACTCTTGGCGGAGAGAAGAGACAACGGCAACGCAAAAACGGGGCTGCGTTTAACAGAGGGATTGCATCAAGCCGGTCTCAAGGGTTACTAGCGCTTTACAATGCCTACAATAAGGACACACCTGGAGGAGTGGGTGGCCACCGTACAAAAAGAAGAGTTGAAATCCATTGTGTGCCCGAGGTTGGATGGTAGGAATAGCCGACGCCCCTGAAGCCGACGCCCCTTGTTTCTACCTTTCTATCCTTCCTTCCTTATCTCTCTCTCTCTCTCTTTGTTTTTTATTTCTTTCTCTCTCTCTTTATTTCTTCTTCCTTCCCCTCCTTCCTTTTTCTTTCTTTCTTTCTTTCTCTCTTTCTTTTTTCTTTTGCTTCTTCCTTTCTTTTTCTTTCTCTTTCTTTCTTTCTTTCTCTTCCTTTTTTGCTTCTTCCTTCCTGCTTTCTCTCTCTCTCTCTCCCTTTCTTTCTTTTTCTTTCTTTTTTCTGTCCTTTTTTCTCTCTCTTTCTTTCTTCTTTCCTTCCTTTCCTTCCTTCTTTCTCTCCCTTCTTCTCTTCTTCCTTCTTCTCCTCTCCCCCTTTCTTTCTTTTCTCTTTTTTTCTGTCCTTTTTCTCTCTCTTTCTTTCTTCTTTCCTTCCTTTCCTTCCTCTTTCTCTCCCTGTTCTCCCCTTCTCTTTCCTTCCTTCTTTCTCTCTTCTTTCATTTCTCTCCTTTCTTTTCTCTTTCTCTCTCTCTTTACTTCTTCCTTCCTTCCCTCCTTTTTCTTTCTTTCTTTCTTTCTTTCTTTCTTTTTTCTTTTGCTTCCTCCTTCCTTTTTTCTTTCTCTCTTTCTTTGCTTCCTCTCCTTTTTTTGGCTTCTTCCTTTCACTGCTATCTCTCCCCCTTTCTTTCTTTTTCTTTCTTTTTTCTGTCCTTTTTTCTCTCTCTTTCTTTCTTCTTTCCTTCCTTTCCTTCCTTCTTTCTCTCCCTTTCTTTCTCTTCCTTCCTTCTTTCTCTCTCCCCCTTTCTTTCTTTTTCTTTCTTTTTTCTGTCCTTTTTTCTCTCTCTTTCTTTCTTCTTTCCTTCCTTTCCTTCCTTCTTTCTCTCCCTTTCTTTCTCTTCCTTCCTTCTTTCTCTCTTCTTTCATTTTCTCTTTCTTTTTCTCTTTCTCTCTCTCTCTTTACTTCTTCCTTCCTTCCCTCCTTTTTCTTTCTTTCTTTCTTTCTTTCTTTTTTCTTTTGCTTCTTCCTTCCTTCCTTTTTTCTTTCTCTCTTTCTTTGCTTCTCTTCCTTTTTTTGCTTCTTCCTTCCTGCTTCCTCTCTCTCCCTTTCTTATTCTTTCTTTCGTTCTTTCTTTTTCTTTCTTTTTTCTTTCCTTCTTTTTTCTCTCTCTCTATTTCTTTCTTCTTTCCTTCCTTCTTTCTCTCTCTCTCCCTTTCTTTCTTTTCCTTCCTTCTTTCTCTCTTCTTTTATTTTCTCTCTTTCTCTTTCTCTTTCTTCTTCCTTCTTTCCTTCATTCCTTCCTTCTTTCTCCCTCTGTCTCTCTTTCTTTCTTTCTTTCTCTCTTTCTTTTTCTCTTTCTTCCCTCTTTCCTTCCTTCCTTCTTTCCTTTTTTCTCCCTCTCTCTCTCTTTCTCTCTCTCTCTTTCTTTTTTCTCTTTATTCTTCCGTCCTTCCTTCCTTCTTTCTCCCTCTGTCTCTCTCTCTTTCTTTCTCTCTTTCTTTTTCTCTTTCTTCCTTCTTTCCTTCCTTCCTTCTTTCCTTCTTTCTCCCCCTCTCTCTCTTTCTCTCTCTCTCTTTTTCTCTTTCTTCTTCCTTCTTTCCTTCCTTCCTTCCCTCTTTCTTTCCATACACCTTCATGCTGCCAAGGTTGAGAAACCCTGTCTGATGGGTTTTGTAGTTCTTGACAGGAAAGCAGGGGGAGGCAGGCACGCTAAACTCATCTGTTTTTTAGACGCCTCCAGCATTTCTGCCTTCGAACCCCTGGTGCCCAGTCGGTGGATGGGGGAACGGAGGCAAATCCTACACTCCTGGGGTGTCGCGTGTGCGCCTAACCCAGCCTGGATGAAGATGGGTTCAAAAGTCAAAAGGCTTCACCTGCCAATTCCTCAGCAGGAATTCACACAGGCCGTTGCAAGGGGGGGCGGGGGAGGATGCACTCTGCACATGCTCAGAGAACCTATTGTCCCAGAATTCCTGCTCTGATCTCTTTTGCCCTTCCAAATATTGCCACCCCTTCTTCTCCCAAACTGCCAGAATCCGTTGTGGGGGGGGAGGGAAACACACTCTGCACATGTTCAGGCACCCCATCCTCCTGGCTATTTCTGCTAAGCTCTTCCCCATCGTTCGAATCTTCCCACCCACCACACCTTCGTTCTCGCAAGATGCAACCCGTTTTTTGCAAGCTTCCCCCTCTGCTCCTCCCCTCTCCTTGCCCTAGATGGCCCAGCCAAGCCCCCCAGGGACCCCCGCCCACTGCCCGGCTCCTGCCCCTCCCTCCCTCCCTCCCTCCTCCTCACCCTTCCCCTTCGCTGCCTACTCCTCTCCACTCACGCTCGGCTGGGCATAAAATCCTTTGCAAAAAGAGGAGGGAGGAAATATGGGTCAACAGCATCGTGCCAGCACCTAAAAGCACACACCAGGCGGGCACCGCCGGGGTGCCCGCCCTACGCCTGCGGTGGCTGCAGGGGTGGGGTGGGGGCTCACGCCAGCTGATGGGAGAGAAATGGGGGGGGGTGACAGAGACGGGCTGTCAGCAATGCCGACATCCTGGCATGGCACCTGCCCTTCTTAAAGTTGAGTTCGCTTTCTTCCACCGCCATGCCAGCCCAGCGGTGCCCAGGGGAGGGGGGGGTCTTTCAGAGAGGGAAGCCCCCTTTTAACCCCCTTGCCTGGGGGCGTACGGGTAACAGAGGAAGAGGAAGCAGGGCATCTGGGCATCCATGCCTGCCTGGTGTGTGTGAGAATGGATGCCCACGGGTGCCAAGGAGGCGCGAGCTGAAAACTGGCACCCGTAATCCTTTGCAAAGAGATGGGCTGGGGAGTCTGGGGAGGGGGCATGCACCCCTTTCAAATCTCCCCCCCCCAAAATCACAGCCACCCCACTGGTGGTGGCATCGCAAAATAAGCCTAGCCTGGAAGCTGTGTACGGGTAAGAGTCCTCGAGTTACGACCAGAAATGAGCCCCAAAGTGAGACGGTGGCCCACGGAGCTTTTGCCCCCTTTGACCATGAAGCCTTTCTTGCCACCGTCGCTGAGTGAATCGGTGCGGTGGTTAAGTCAGGGTCGTTAAGTGAATCGGACGTTGCTGGATAGCAAAAGGGGATGGCGTGACTCCCAGGATGATGCGACCGTCATAAATAGGAGTCAGTGGCCAAGCATCTGAATTCCAATCACCGGGACCCTTAGGGAGGCTGTGACGGTCATAAGTGTGAAGCACGGTCCTAAGTCGCTTTTTTTCCAGCTCTCTTGTGACTTCAAACGGTCATTAAATGAACTGTGGTAGGTCCTCGAGTTACAGCTGCAATGCAGCGGTCCCTCCCTCCCCAAATTTTTACGTCGCTAAGTGAAACATTTGCGAAGGGAGTTTTGTCCCGTTTTACAACCTCCCTGGCCACCGTTTTTCAAGGGGTCCCGCGATCCCCTCTTTGGCGACCTCCTGTCCCCGGGGGGAAGTCCGATTCGCTTCACGACCACGTCGCTAATAACGCCGGGGTGTTCACCTCACAAAGGCGGCAAGGACGGTCGTAAAACGAGGGTGGTGTGGAAACTCACCTAACGGGTGTCTCGCGTTAGCGGCGTCAGTTTTGGGCTCAGTGGTGGTCGTAAAGGCGAGGACTGGCTGTAAAAACGGCGCCGGGCAGGGGTGGAAGCCTCCTAAAAACGAGGCCTACATTTCAGGCCAGCGCAAATGTGCAAAATTGCCTGCCTACCGCATGGGAGGGGAGGGTGTAAAAGGTAGGTGTGCGTTTGAGCTCGAGGGGGCCAGTGTGTGTGTGTGTGTTATGTGTGTGTGTGTGTGTGTGTGTGTGTGTGTTTTGGTGCACACGCCTCTGCCTGTGCCCGTGCAAATGTGCAAAACGTCCTTCCTACCACGAAGCAAGGGCAGCCTTGTGTGTGTGTGTGTGTGTGTGTGTGTGTGTGTGTTTGTGTGGCTATGTGTGTTGGTGTAAACGTGCAGAACAATAAATGGGACGCCCCGAGGCGGAGGGAGCCTTTCAAAAACGGCAGGGGTGTGTACACGGTGAGGCGCCTGCCCTTGTCTTTGTGTGTCTTTGTGTGTGTGTGTGTGTGCGCGCGCACACGCACGCACGCACCCACACCCACACAAAGAGCACACCTGTGCAATTGTGCAAACTGGGCCCGGTTCCCACCAGGCCGCGGCGGTGGCACCAACGCCAAAGTCTCCGGCTCTTGTGCCGAGGTTTGCGGGGAGGCGGTTGCCATGGCGATGGCTGAAGGGCCACCCCAGGCAGACAGAGATGATGTGACAGGGAGGATGCGGGGGGGGGGGAGGAGAGGGGAGGGGGGGCTAGAGGAAGGGGAGGGGGACACAAAAGGCCATCCCTTTTGGGGGAAAAACACCACCCCAAAAAAATAAACTTCCCCCAGCAACCTTGCATGGGATGCCCAGATGTAAAGCACAGCTGGATCCAGAGGGGGGGCTTCTCCATCTTTGCCCCCCCCCCATCCTCCCAGCGTCCCTCTCCCTCCGTCATCCTACCTCGACGGACGACCAGCAATCGAGCCCCACGTTTCCGTGGCTGAGCGAGAGAGTCCGTCCACGAGTTGGGGCCCGTTTTACAGCCATTCCTGGCCGCGCGTATTAAGTTAAACCGCTGCAGTGTTTCACTTAGCAACCTGGTTGTTAAGCGAACGGCTGCAGGGGCGAAGTGAGTCGCTCGGTCGTGAAGCGAATCGCCTGATTCCCCCGTTGACTTTGCCTGTTGGGGAGGTCGCAAAAGGGGATCGCGTGAGGCCTGGGGATGCTGCAAACCGTCATAAATACGAGTCAGTTGCCGAGCATCCGAATTTTGATCACGTGACCTTGGGACACTGTGACCGTCATAACTACGAGTCAGTTGCCGAGTGTCTGAATTTTGATCACGTGACTTTGGGACGCTGCAACCGTCATAACTACGAGTCAGTCGCCAAGTGTTTGAATTTTGAGCCCGTGAAGACGTTGTGACGGTCGTTAAGTGTGAAAAACAACTAGGCCCCTTTTGTTCAGTGCGGTTCCAAGTGTGAACCGTCACTGAATGGACGGTCATAAGCCGAGGACGGCCTGTCAAGAAATGCCCACCACCACCACCACCAAAGAAAAAGCAGGCTTACTGATTATGTAATAGTCCTGGTTGGACTTGAACTCGTGTCCCCAGAGGTTGGGACTGTACTCCTGGAACTTGATGGTGAAGCGCATGTCGTGTTCGGGCCTGTCGCAGGTGAGCAGCAGGTTAGGCGCCCGCAGAATCTCGCAGCGCTCCGCCTGTTCGGTCTGGACCAGGTACAGCTTATAGTATTCGTAGTCCTCGGTGGAGAATGGGCCCAGGGGTACGGAGCGGGGGCAGATCAGGTCCAAGCGGTCCCCGATCTGTGGGTACAAGACGTAGCCCCCCTCGTTCTGGAACCTGCAAGTAGAGGAGAAGCAGCACATCAGCCTGACAACAGAGTTGGGAGGGACTTTGGAGGTCATCTAGTCCAACCCCACTAGAGGAGACCCCATACCATTCCTGACAGAGGGCAGTCCAGCCTCTTCTGGAAAGCTTCTAGGGATGAAACTGCCACGCAACAGAGAGAAATCGTCATCTTTTAAAGACCCCATAATCCCTTGCGGGGTGGAATTTGGGCAATTGAATTAGTTTTTTACTGGCCGGATGCCTTTCCCTGTTGCCAATGTGGAGTTTTGTTTGGCAGATATATTCTCATTGAGCCCAGAGAGAGAAATATCTGCCTCTACCTAGGATCGAACTCAACAGAGAGAAATCTAAATTTCACTAAAGCAAGTGCTAAATTCCACTTGGAAGCAACAGATAGTCCTTGACTTACAACAATTCACTTAGTGACCATTTGAAGTTACAACGGCGCTGAAAAAAAGGGACTTATGATCGTTTTCACAACTGTTGCAGCATCATCACGATCATATGATCAAAATCCAGACGCTTGGCGACGGACTCATATTTATGATGGTCCCGGTGTCTTGGGATCTGCTTTTGCGACTGTCGAACCAGCACAATGAAATGGGAAGCCGGATTCCCTTAACGACCGTGTGACCAACCTAACAACCACAGCGATTCGCTTAACAACTGTGGTAAGAAAGGTCATAATATGGAGCAAAATGACCAATGTCTCACTTAGCAACATAAACTTCAGCCTCAATTGTGATCCTCGGTTTACGATCAAAATTTTGGGTCGCTAATCAATGCGGTCGTACAGTGATTCATTGTATGTCCAGATCCAATTTCACAAAGATTTATACCTTGGCCATTAAGTGAGTCACCTGCTCATTCAGTACATCACATGGTCATTAAGTGAATCAATGGCCATTAAATGAATCATATGGTCATTATGGGAATCATATGGTCGTTAAGTGAATCACATGGCCATTCAGTACATCACATGGTCATTAAATGAATCAATGGCCATTAAGTGAATCACATGGTCATTAAGTGAATCATATGGCCATTAAGTGAATCACACGGTTATTCTGTGAATCACATGGCTGTTAAGTGACTCACATGATCATTCAGTGTATCACACAATCATTAAGTGAATCCCATGGCTGTTAAGTGAATTGCGCAGTCATTAAGTGAATCCGTCTTCTCCGATTGACTCTGCTAATCGGAAGCCAGCTGGGGACAGTCACAAAAACACACACACCCCGTGTGTGAAAAACACTACAACCGGGGTGAAGGCCAGCCGGTTGTGAATTGTGATCACAAGAGGTCCTGTGATGGTCGTAACTCCGAGGACAGGTT
This sequence comes from Thamnophis elegans, assembly GCF_009769535.1. Taxonomy (NCBI): domain Eukaryota; kingdom Metazoa; phylum Chordata; class Lepidosauria; order Squamata; family Natricidae; genus Thamnophis; species Thamnophis elegans. The sequence continues at coordinate 6,498 of NW_022473808.1, read as the reverse complement.
GGAAGTCCCTTCCCCCCCCCAAAAAAAGCATCGTAACTCTGAAGCGTTGTTAAGCGAAAGTCAAGGAACGACCCATAAATGGGACATTTGCACCTGTGAAGGTCCCTCGTGGGGAAAAAAATGGGATTTATTTAAAGGCCCTTCTGTTTTCCCCGAAAGTTTTCCCACTGCACAAAAGAAGGGAAACGAGATTCAAGAAGAGAAGGAAAACACACCGGCTTGTTTGGGAAACTCTAAGGAGACGCTTGTCTGCTTCCCTGATGGCTTCAAGATGGGATTGAGACCCGATTCTGTTTGGTGGGAACCTTTGAAGCTCTCAGATCTGGCCTGTTTTCCTGCAGACGATTTATGACCCGGCTAGAGAAATGTCATCAATGCTGGAAAGGAGGGGAGGGGGTTGTGGAGAGGAGGAGGAGGAGGAGGAGGAGGAGGAGGAGGAGGAGGTAGAGGAGTAGGAGGAGGAGGAGGAGGAGGAGGAGGAGGAGGAGGAGGAGGAGGAGGAGGAGGAGGAGGAGGAGGAGGAGGAGGAGGACTGTGGGATCCTTGATGTCTCTGAGCTTGGTAGTTTTTTTGAAGACATTTCATTACCAATCTAGGTAACATCATCAGTGCTCAAAGGGATTGTTTATATATGAAACATTTGCAAGAAAACCACCAAGCTCAGAGATAATCATGGACTCCATAGTCGTCGTCATCTTCCTCCTCCTCCTCCTCCTCTTCCTCCTCCTCCTCCTCCTCCTCCTCCCTCCTCTTTCTCCTCCCCCCTTCCTCTTCCTCTGTGCAAACCACCCTCCTTTGCAGCACTGATGATGTTATCTAATTGGGTCATGGAATGTCTGCAAGGAAATCACCCAGCACTGAGAGCACCAGGGAGCCCATAAAAAGAGAACCCCAGATAAGCGTGGATTAACACCAGACAAAGAAAGAAAAAGAAAACAATACTCTAATCTACGGGGGGGAAAAACTCACACTCCTAGCATCCCACATCTACAAGAAAACCACCAAGCTCAGAGAGCACCAAGGAACTGTCCTCCTCCTCCTCCTCCTCCTCCTCCTCCTCCTCCTCCTCCTCCTCCTCCTCCTCCTCCTCCTCCTCCTCCTCTCCACAAACCCCACTCCCTTCTAGAACTAATGACGTTCCCTAGTTGGGTCATGAAATGTCTGCAAGAAAACCCACTAAATAATCTATAGTCTTCCTCCTCCTCCTTCTCCTCCTCCACCCTACAAACCCCTCCCTCCCATCACTGATGATACTCCCTAGTTGGGTCATGAAACATTATTTGGGAGAGGAGCTCGCTTCTCCACGAAGCTATATGGCTGGGCAGACGTTTGACTCTTCCTTCCTTCCTTCCTTCCTTCCTTCCTTCCTTCCTTCAAAGGCAAGGCAGGTGTTCCCATGGAAAACCTTGTTATACCTGTTTAGCGCCATCAGATTTGGGACGGAGGCTGCGGGAGTGCGTGTGGAGGGCGAGAAACTAATCCTCCCACCAACTCTGCCCACTTTTTAAAGCCATTTCCCAAGTCTTCCCAACGGCCATTATCCATCAGGCAGAGTTGGTATTCAGACGGTTCGGATCAGTTCGCACGAACCGGTAGTGGAAATCCCCCGTGGGCCTGCCTACCCACCTTGGCACTACGCCGTCCTACTTAGCCACGTTTCCGAGGCCGGGCACATACACAGAAGGCGTGTTCCCGCACGATGCAAGCATGCACACCCAGGGCGAACCAGTAGTAAAAATAAATGAAACCCACTTCTGATCGCGGGGATTTTTCAATCCCGAGTGGCGTTCATTCGACGGGGGGGGCGATTAATCCGCGAAATCGACATACGAGAATCCTTTGCTAAATTGCACCCTCCTTTCAAGGAGGAGCAGATCTTCAGCCTGGTATTTTTCCTCCCCGTTGAAGTGTCTCAACAAACCCACAACAAATTGAACCGACTGATTTACTCGGATCAAAGATTTGCAAACTTCAAGGAAGTTTCGAAGCGGTTCTTTCCAGATTCAAGCGAGCGAAGTGAGGGCAGGACGGAAAACCCCACTCCTCCTTGTTAGCAGACCAAATCTAAAAAAATTGTCGAGTGTTCAGTGAAAACCGGGGTGCGCTTCCTCTCCGGGGCGTGTAATTCTTTGCATCTGCCTCTAATTTAGCTTCTTGGTTACTGGCTCGCTCGCCGCACGCAGCAGGCTCTTCCCTCCGCCACCCGCTCCCCCCTTTCCTTGCAAACCCAAAGCATTCCAACCTGTTGACATTTGACCCCAGAGCCGCCTGGGACAGCCCCTGGGACAGATCAGCTGCCAAATGAGATAATAGCGGCGGGGAAAGAAGCGGGGGGGGGGGAGGCGGATAAGTGGGGTGGGACAGGCGGGAGGGAGTGGGGGAGTGGAGGAGAGCTGGAGCGCAGTGGGGTTTTCCCTTCCCTGAGGGATGAAAAAGAGACCACCTGGCCTACCTAGAAGGGTGGTTGGGAGGATGGAGGTTGATGAAGAAGCGATTTGTGGTTCGGCTGGGGGAAAGGGTTGGATTAGATGACCTCCAAGGTCCCTCCCGGCCCTAGGATTTTATGACTTTTCCGAGAGCAACCAAGCATACAGGTAGTCCTCGATTTAGGACCACATTTAATAAATAGGGTAGTCCTTGACTTATGACCACATTTAATAAATACAGGTAGTCCTTGACTTATGACCACATTTGATAAATATAGGAAGTCCTTGACTTATGACCACATTTAATAAATAGGGTAGTCCTCGACTTATGACCATATTTAATAAATATAGGGAGTCCTCGACTTATGACCATGTTTAATAAATATAGGGAGTCCTCGACTTATGACCACATTTGATAAATATAGGGAGTCCTTGACTTATGACCACATTTAATGGATACAGGTAGTCCTTGATTTATGACCACATTTAATAAATAGGGTAGTCCTCGACTTATGACCATATTTAATAAATATAGGGAGTCCTTGACTTATGACCACATTTAATAAATACAGGTAGTCCTTGACTTATGGCCACATTTAATAAATATAGGGAGTCCTTGACTTATGACCACATTTAATAAATACAGGTAGTCCTTGACTTATGACCACATTTAATAAATATAGGGAGTCCTCGACTTATAACCACATTTAATAAATATGGTAGCCCTCAACTTACGACCACAATTGAGCCTCAGATTTCTGGTGCTCAGTGAGACAGTGGTTAAGGGAGCGCTGTCCCATTTTATGGCCTATTTTGCCACAGGTGTTGAGTGAATCGCTGCAGTTGTTACGTTAAGAACGCGGTCGTTAAGTGAACCTGGCTTCCCAGTGGACTTCGCTCATTGGAAGGTCGCAAAAGGGGATCGCGTGATCCCCCCACCTTGGGACATGGCGACCGTCATAAATACGAACCAGCTGCCAAGCGCTTGGATTTCACTGACGTGATCATGGAGATTCTGCAACGGTCATAAGTCTGGAAAATGGTCATAAGCCTATGACCAGAAGTACTTTTGAACGGTCACTAAATGAACAGTTGTAAGTCAAGGCCTTATACTTGTAATTCCCCCTCTCCTCACTTTGACACAGGCTGTTCTTTCACCTAACCCATCCGTTTGGGGTTGAAAGTTGATTGAATTACGTTGCCTAAACTATATTTTCTATATTTTCCATTTTCCTTTGGATTCAAAACCAGCTCTGATTTTAAGAAGAGATCGGACAGCTGTTCGTCTGAAATAATAATATAGGGTTTTCCTGCCTGAAGACGGGGGTTGGACTAGAAGACCTCCAGGGTCCCTTCTGATATTCCAACCAGGCCCATTTTTTCGTCCAGATTTTCGGACAAGTTCGGATGCCGACACACCACACTCTAACCCACTCCTGCACGGAGAATGCTGGGGCTTATGGGCCCAGGACCTCCCCCTCCCTCCTTCCTTTCAACTTTCACCCCCTCCCCCCCAAAAAAATGGCTGTGAAAACAAGGACCTTTGACCGGCCCCCCTCCTCAAAATCGCTCTGCTCCATCCATTCGAGCAGAGAAGGAAACACAAACTTAAGAAAACAGCTGAGGCAGCGATCTTCCACGGCTGGCTGCTACCTCTCCCTCCCACCCACCCACCCCCCTCCGCCCCCTTGAATGCGGACCCTGCCCAGATTTTAGCTTGCAGGATGGAGGAGGGGGAGGAGGGGTGGGGGTGGGGAAACAGGAAACGGCAATTTGGTTGAGGGTTCCACCCCCCACCCCCCCATTGTAGCAACGTTGGTCTGGATTTCCACCAGTGGAGACTCCCATTGGAGACCCCTCCTCAAGCTGGAGAACACGCACACACACACACACACACACTTAGAAGAGAGCCATGGGGAGGGAGGGGGGAGTCTAGAACCAGCAGCTGTGCATGGGAATCAAGGAGAGGAACATTCTAGAACAGGGATCGCCTGCCGAATGGATCCATAATGCAATGCATGTGCGAACCCCCCCTCCCTCGGTATGCACTGCTACCCTGCATGTGCATGCACGGCTCCCACGCACTCCCCCTCAGGCATGTACACATGACACCCCCATGGCTCGATTTGGGCCTAGCAGGCCTCCCTGAAGCCTCCTGGGACCAAAAATGTTTCTGGCTGCCTAAGGAATTCTGGGAGTTGAAGTCCTCTTATCTTACAGTTTTTGGCTGCCTAAGGAATTCTGGGAGTTGAAGTCCACTTATCTGGCTGCCTAAGGAATTCTGGGAGTTGAAGTCCACTTATCTGGCTGCCTAAGGAATTCTGGGAGTTGAAGTCCACTTATCTTACATTTTCTGTCTGCCTAAGGAATTCTGGGAGTTGAAGTCCACTTATCTTATAGTTTCTGGCTGCCTAAGGAATTCTGGGAGTTGAAGTCCACTTATCTTACATTTTCTGTCTGCCTAAGGAATTCTGGGAGTTAAAGTCCACTTATCTTATAGTTTCTGGCTGCCTAATGAATTCTGGGAGTTGAAGTCCACTTATCTCAGTTTCTGTCTGCCTAAGGAATTCTGGGAGTTGAAGTCCTCTTATCTTACAGTTTTTGGCTGCCTAAGGAATTCTGGGAGTTGAAGTCCACTTATCTGGCTGCCTAAGGAATTCTGGGAGTTGAAGTCCTCTTATCTTACATTTTCTGTCTGCCTAAGGAATTCTGGGAGTTAAAGTCCACTTATCTTATAGTTTCTGGCTGCCTAATGAATTCTGGGAGTTGAAGTCCACTTATCTCAGTTTCTGTCTGCCTAAGGAATTCTGGGAGTTGAAGTCCACTTATCTTACATTTTCTGTCTGCCTAAGGGATTCTGGGAGTTGAAGTCCACTTATCTTACATTTTCTGTCTGCCTAAGGAATTCTGGGAGTTGAAGTCCACTTATCTTACAGTTTCTAGCTGCCTAATGAATTCTGGGAGTTGAAGTCCACTTATCTCAGTTTCTGTCTGCCTAAGGAATTCTGGGAGTTGAAGTCCACTTATCTTACAGTTTCTGTCTGCCTAAGGAATTCTGGGAGTTGAAGTCCACTTATCTTATAGTTTCTGTCTGCCTAAGGAATTCTGGGAGTTGAAGTCAACTTATCTTACAGTTTCTGGCTGCCTAAAGAATTCTGGGAGTTGAAGTCCACTTATCTTATAGTTTCTGGTTGCCTAAGGAATTCTGGGAGTTGAAGTCCACTTATCTTACAGTTTCTGGCTGCCTAAAGAATTCTGGGAGTTGAAGTCCACTTATCTTATAGTTTCTGTCTGCCTAAGGAATTCTGGGAGTTGAAGTCCACTTATCTTACAGTTTCTAGCTGCCTAATGAATTCTGGGAGTTGAAGTCCACTTATCTCAGTTTCTGTCTGCCTAAGGAATTCTGGGAGTTGAAGTCCACTTATCTCAGTTTCTGTCTGCCTAAGGAATTCTGGGAGTTGAAGTCCACTTATCTTATAGTTTCTGTCTGCCTAAGGAATTCTGGGAGTTGAAGTCAACTTATCTTACAGTTTCTGGCTGCCTAAAGAATTCTGGGAGTTGAAGTCCACTTATCTTATAGTTTCTGGTTGCCTAAGGAATTCTGGGAGTTGAAGTCCACTTATCTTACAGTTTCTGGCTGCCTAAGGAATTCTGGGAGTTGAAGTCCACTTATCTTACAGTTTCTGTCTGCCTAAGGAATTCTGGGAGTTGAAGTCAACTTATCTTACAGTTTCTGGCTGCCTAAGGAATTCTGGGAGTTGAAGTCCATCTATCTCACAGTTTCCGGCTGGCTGGGGGATTCTGGGAGTTGGTCCACTTATCTCAGTTTCTGGCTTCCTAAGGAATTCTGGGAGTTGAAGTCCATCTATCTCACAGTTTCCGGCTGTCTGGAGGATTCTGGGAGTTGAAGTCCAGCTACTTTAATATGGCTGGCTACCTGGGAGATTCTGGGAGTTGAAGTCCTCCTCTCTTACATTTGGTGAGATTGAGAAACTCGGATCTAGTCTGTTAGCTGGAACGAAGCCCGTGAGGAGAAGCGGCCAAAATGGTCCCAGAAGACACATTTAGATTC
>NW_022473807.1:0-30200 GCF_009769535.1 Thamnophis elegans | reverse complement strand
TAAATATATTTATAGCACAAGTTTTTAAAACAAGAAGCAGATTCTTAGCGGATGACTTGAACGTGATTTGATAGTTTCGATTTGTTTTCTGATGACGCTTTTATAATTAATGTGTTGCAAAAGCCATCCATACAATATATTGTTCAGTAGGAACAACAACAACAACAACAACAACAACACACACACACACACACACAATGGTTAGCTCGCATCAGCTATGTTAACACCACGCACTAAACCTGATGGCATCAATCATAGTTTGTCAAGGGAACCAAACTAGTGGGGTTCACACTAAGCCACAAGCCATGGTTTGCAAGAACAAACCATATTACACAGGGCAAGGAACTCCTGTGAAATGGTATCATGGCATAGGCCAACTACGTCAAATAGATAAAACGTGTTTATAGTACTACAAGAATCTTATTTTGCGGGGCATTGAAAAAGCCAAGATGGCAGCCAGGGAATCCCTGTTGAATCCTCGCTTGTGGCCGCCATTTTGACTTTTTTGACCCACCATGCCTTCTTGGCTTCAGGGGGAGCACCTTCCCCCACATTTTGACAAAGATATACAGAGTAACTGCCTTTCATCCAAGACATAAGGGCCCACCCTTGTTCTGAGCGAGTCGCCATGGCTACCATTTGGTTAGAAACCGGATTTCTTTCATCCAAAGGCCCAGCGGAGCCCAGACTAGGATGCTCGATGGGGAAAAAAAGGCCTCGGCCATCATTGCAAACCACGGTTGAGGAGCCCGCCAGGTGGAGGTGACCGGTAAACCACCATTGAAGCAGGTTGCAGCTTAACGCCACGGGAGGCTGTCGCGCAGCTGGGCCCAGCCTCATGGCGGCCTAGCCAGGATGGCGAACCGTGGTCTGTTGGAAAGGCCTGTGATAAATAACTCCACAGCGGCCTAGCCAGGATGGGGAACCGTGGTCTGTTGGAAAGGCCTGTGATAAACAACCCCACGGCGGCCTAGCCAGGATGGGGAACCGTAGTCTGTTGGAAAGGCCTGTGATAAACCCCACGGTGGCCTAGCCAGGATGGCAAACCGTGGTCTGTTGAAAGGCCTGTGGTAAACAACCCCACGGCAGCCTAGTCAGGATGGCAAACCATGGTCTGTTGGAAAGGCCTGTGATAAACAACCCCACTGGCGGCCTAGCCAGGATGGCGAACCGTGGTCTGTTGAAAGGCCTGTGATAAACAACTCCACAGCGGCCTAGCCAGGATGGTGAACCGTGGTCTGTTGGAAAGGCCTGTGATAAACAACTCCATGGCGGCCTAGCCAGGATGGCAAACCATGGTCTGTTGGAAAGGCCTGTGATAAACAACTCCATGGCGGCCTAGCCAGGATGGCAAACCATGGTCTGTTGAAAGGCCTGTGATGAATAACCCCATGGCGGCCTAGCCAGGATGGCAAACCGTGGTCTGTTGAAAGGACCATGTGAGGCAAAGAAACAAGAAATAAAGCCAAAATCCAGCCACCTCAGACTGTCCTCCATTGACCTGCAGAGAGTCCAGCAGAGGCTGGAATCCTGGCTGGGCAGTTTGACCTTTTGCCCTGAGTGACCACTACCAAGATGGAGGCCGAGCAACTGCAGCCCCTCAGGGCCCGGCTTCCCTTCAGGGACCCCCCAACCACCACCACCAAACCAGCCCCTCGGAGGGGACCCAGGCCTGGCATGGCTGCCTGGCAGGCCTGGGGTTGGTGGGAAGAAGCAGCCCTTTGCCATGGCTAGGCTGGGCAAACCCCCCCACCCCTCCATTTGGGCCTGGGGGAGCCGTCTCCGCATCTGCCCCAGCCCATCCGCGGGCGATGGGTGGGGGGCTCGGGATCAGGATCCCAATGGGGTGCCCCCCACCCACCCACCCCCAGTTGGCTTTTGATGGGCTGGGGCAAAATGGCATCACTTCGGTTTCGGCTGGGATTTCATCCTCCTGGGGGGAGGGTTGAGCTGAGCTAACTGGGGTTTGCTCCCTAAACCATGGCTAAGCAAACCATGGTTTATTTCCAAACTTTATTTTTTTATTCTCTTACATACCATTGTTAAGTATACCTTCACGTAATTGTTCTTCTTCTTTACACTTGTGGTTCTTATACATTTGTTATTCCATTTAATAGGTTATAATATGCAATTTGGGTTGCTTTGTTTACCATCCCTAGCGCCTGTTGTAACACCACCTTATTTTCCCTTTCTTTTCTCCCTCCCTTCCTTCTCTTCTTTCTTCCCCTTCCTTCTTCCCTTGCCTCTTCCATACTCCTCTCTTCCCACTCCTACCCTCTCTCCTTCTCTTTCTCTTCTTTCCACCCTCCTCTCCTTTCCCTTCCCCCTTCTCTACTTCCTCCTCTCCTTCCTTCTTCCCTTACCTCTCCCCTACTCCTCTCTTTCCCTTCCTACCCTCTTTCTTCCTTCCACCCTCCTCCTTTCCTTTTTCCCTCCCTCCCACCCTCCCCTACTTCCTTCCTCCTCTCCTTCCTTCTCCCCTACTCCTCTCTTCCCCTTCCTACCCTCTCTCCTTCTCTTTCTCTCCCTTCCACCCTCCTCTCCTTTTTCCCTCCCTCCTCTACTTCCGTCCTTCCTCCTGTCCTTCCTTCTCCCCTACTCTCTTCCCCTTTCTACCCCCTCTCCTTCTTTCTCTCCCTTCCACCCTCTCCTTAACTTTCTCCCTTCCCTCCTCTTCCTCTCGTTCTCTCCTCCTCCCTCCCTTTCTTTTTCTGTTATAGGTGTCTCTTTCAAATCTTGTTTGTTTTCTTGGAATGGTATTTCTGCAAACCCAAATATACTTTAGTATCATTTCTTATCCCCTTATCTTCACTAATCTATCCTAATTATGTCCCCCCCCCCAATATGTCGCTCTTGAGTATATACTTGTATATTTAATATTTTATTTTCTGTTTTTTCTCCCTCTCCCCTGCCTTTTTCATTTAATAGTGCATCGTCTGGGTTCTATATCTTCTTTTCTTTTCTAACTTTCTTTCTCTAGCCAATCATAAAATCTTCCCCATGTCTTGGAAGTACATCAATTCCTCTTTATCCTTTATTTTCATTGTCAACCTGTTCATCTCTCCACAATCTAGTACCTTTTTTTAATTACCTCTTCATCTGTTGGTAACTTATTTCATTTCCAATTTGGGGCAAATACAATTCTTGCTGCTGTAGTTAAAGCAAACCATGGTTTAGTGTGTGTTTTCCCAAGCAGAATTCTTATACTTGATATTATTTCAGGAAGGAAGAGAGGGACGAGTTGTTGGGGAGAGAGAGAAATGGGAGATTTGGCTGGAAAAAAAAGTTTATGCGACTCTTATCATGCTTTTTCTTGGCTGCTTTATGGCAGAGAAGTATATCCTGGGGTCTCGGAGTGGCATGCAGCCCCCCATGAACTATGGCACCAGCCCTCCAAATTGTCAGATCGTAGGATTAATGCAAAAGAACTAAATAACTCTATGGGAATTAAATCCCTTTCGCTGTCAAGTGCTTTAAATGAAACTTATTTCCTGGATGAAGCTGTTATTGTCTTCCGATCTCTTCCATAGGTGGCATGTATTGAAGCTGCCGTTCAGATGACGTTTTGAAACAATATATTTCGCACCGGGGTTGAATTTTCTTTGTTATTGATTAGCAATAATGGGTGGAGTAATGATGAACAGAACGAGATGGATGGCTCGATTATCAATCCGACGAATGCCTTTTAAGCTCAGTGTTTTGTGGGTTTCGAAAGAAATAAAGGAAGGAAGGAAGGAAGGGGAGAAGAAGAGAGGGAGGCAAAGGAAAGGATCAAGGAGGGAGGGAGGAGAGAGAGAAAGAAAAAAGGAAAGAAGGAAGGAAAGGTAAAAATGGAGCGAGGAATGAAGGAGAGAGAGAGGGAGGGAGGAAGGAAGGAAAGAAGGAAGGAAAGGTAAAAATGGAGGGAGGAATGAAGGAAAGAGAGAGGGAGGAAGGAAACAAGGAAGGAAAGAAAGATAAAAAATGGAGGGCGGAATGAAGGAAAGAGAGGGAGGGAGGGAGGAAGGAAAGAAGGAAGTAAAGGTAAAAATGGAGGGAGGAATGAAGGAAAGAGAGGGAGGGAGGGAGGAAGGAAGGAAAGAAGGAAGGAAGGAAAGGTAAAAATGGAGGGAGGAATGAAGGAAAGAGGGAGGGAGGAAGGAAGGAAAGAAAGATAAAAAATGGAGGGCGGAATGAAGGAAAGAGAGAGGGAGGGAGGAAGGAAGGAAGGAAGGAGAGATACTCTGGAATAATCATATCATTAAGATACTAAATGACTATCAGACATGGATTGGAAGAATGCAAATAACACTACTTGCCAGCCAAGCAAGAGAAAATCTGAGCGCTTTGTTGACATCTATTGCCCATCCAGAATATTGCAGCCCAGACCTGAAAACCTCGATATTTTGATGAATGCTTTGTTCTCTAAACCTCTAAACAGCAACCCTACAAGGTAGGCAGCGCCCAAGACAAGGGGATGCGTGCCTTGGTCGCGTCCTGCTGTATTGCCACGTGCTCTGCAAAGATTATTGAGACAGGTCAAGGGAATGTATGTCTTCTGGATGACTATAATGGGGTAGTAGATACTAAAAGAAAGATTATGCCAGTGATAAAAAGAACAAGGGAAAAAGGAATATGCTACCAAAAACCTTTTCGAGTTGAACCTGACGGATAGGTGGAGAAGCCAATATATAATAGGCCCCCATTCTCCTTGTCTTAGGAAAGACCTCAAGACCTGGTGCTTCCTCCAGGCACTGGGGATTGGTTAAGTGCAAGTCTCCAGAGGTTGTTTTGTTGCGTGCTTGATTGCCATTTTACACTTTGTCAGCCTCTGTTTTGCTCCTTGCTTTTCGGCTGCCATTGAAACGGGGAGGGAGGGCATGGTATTTGGGTGGGGGAAATAATCTGTACAGGAGGACTGTTAATTGGAAGTTGTTCTCACCATCTTCTGCGCATGTGGGAAGGAGGGGAGTTTCCCGCTAAGGCCAACTGTCCGGCATTCCAACCTGACGATGATTTTTGAGGATGTCTCCCACCTGACAGCTGTGGAGATATTGGATTGGACTATGGTCTGGGGTTGCCAAGGGGAGGGGAACGGGTCATGTCTTGATTATCTAATGCTTTCGCGCGCTTTTGCTCAGATCCGGCTTTGCTTAGCTTCTATTTACTTATAATCAGTAAAAGTACTCTTAATTCTGCAAAATGGAGTTAGCAATAGCAATAGCAGTTAGACTTATATACCGCTTCATAGGGCTTTCAGCCCTCTCTAAGCGGTTTACAGAGACAGCATATCGCCCCCAACCACAATCCGGGTCCTCATTTTACCCACCTCGGAAGGATGCAAGGCTGAGTCAACCCTGAGCCGGTGAGATTTGAACAGCCGAACTGCAGAACTGCAGTCAGCTGAAGTAGCCTGCAGTGCTGCATTTAACCACTGCGCCACCTCGGCTCAAGTTGAGTGGTTTCTTCCTTGGTTAATAAGTCAAGCCAGCCTTGACACATTTCAGCTCTCAGTTTTAACCTGTTGTCTGTTGTTCGCTTATTTTATCATTGTGTTTATACAGTGTATGCCTCCCCGTCACACTGAGTTAAGAAAGAAAGAAAAAAAGAGATGGGTGCAGACTGACAGCTGAACGTCCAAAACTCAAAAAGTTGAGTTTTAATAACTCCTCCTTCGCCGTGCTGTAATTTACAACTGCAAAACCACAAAGTTACCACAACGTTTGCAAAACGAGCAAGTGTTGCTGGCTAGGAGTCACCCTCCAACGAAGGCACGCAGCTAAAGCGATCTTAAGATTTTATTTACATACGCGGCAAGGTGACGTTGAACGAGTCTTAAAATAAGGGGTCCTTATTTAAAATAAGGCGGCAAGAACTTCAAAAATGTTTGGATTCTGTGCCAAAATTAAAAGGGGGAGAAGAGAAATATAACCCCACTCTGCTCAGAAAATCAAACCAATTTTCTGATTCCAGATAGGAACCTTGTTTGTGTGTTTGCTATTTTATGTGTCCTTGGCAAAAGGAGGACTGTTTCTCTCCTCAAGGCTGTTACAGTGAGTGTGATAAAGAGAAAAACTGAATGGAAAGAAGATTTGACATGTCTTTTCAATACCACGGCTTTTCTCCCGATTGGTTCTGCTTATGAAGAGGGGACTCAGGCAAAGCTCCAGATTCCAATATTGTCCATCTCCACGTGAAAGAACTGGCTTTAGGCCCCAGGTCCATTTCCCAGGGCTGCGTTAATGAAACGATGGCCCGAAACGAGACAGGCTCCGCTATTCCCGACGTGCCTTCTTGCTTTTCTTCTTGTCCGATTTTACAGCCGCATCGTGAGCTTTTCGCTTCTCCGCCAATTTGTTTGCCTGAAGAATAAAAAGAAAGGGGAAAAAAATTTGCTATGTCCAATTCTCACAAGAGTTCCCGGAAGATGGGCTCCAGCATGAGTCCGAAAAGCTCAGAAGACTAAGCCTCTGCCTCAAAGTTCTGATCGGGGCTTCCCAAGAGCAGGAAGCTAACTTCCTGACAAAACCCCTTTTTATTCATTGACTGTGAATTCTGCTCACTCACCTCCAGCAAAGTCTTTCGAGGGAGGATTTACAGTCACAGACCTCATCTGGCTTGGAGAGCTGCCAGGCGGATCTCTGCAAAACTTGGCAAGGAGTCTCGGAGAGTCACGAACCAATGAAGTGAACTAACGGTCTCCTGCAAACTCCACTCCCCTTTCGCTCCTCTTTGATTCCCTCTGGGAGGGGCCATTCATTATCCACCTGTGGCCTCACTCCCAAGTCGACCCTTGTTCTTTAGCTGTTCCCTTCGTCTGGCTACTCTGAGCATGCACACACTGGGAACAGGCTCAAGTTGTTCGTCTGCCTCACTGATGCCCGACTCTGAAGGCAGTTGATAACTGGCATACGGCCCTGGGCCACTCTCTGTCTCCGACACAGAGCCCTCCTCAGAGCCTTCCCCAGACTCCAGGACTGGCCCAGGTTCCTCCCCAACCTCCTCACTGTCCGAATCTGCTGCCAGCTCCGCTGGCCGGCAATAACATCCAAGTGACTGGCCCAGATTGCACCCTTCAGCATTATCCTGGGACATGTATAGAGAATTCATTCCTAATTCCCGCAGTTCTCCAAGAACTTCAGGAGGGAAATTGAGCAGAACAAAAAAGAAGAAGAAGATACCTCTCTAATTTTGCGCTTCTTCCCAAACATTATTTTTTGGTAGAGGTATTTTTCCCGTTTCTTCATCATCATGATGGCCAAACGCTTTTCCTCGCTCTGCTGTTCTTGCATCAGCCGCTGCTTATCCTCCTTCACAACCTGGCCAGGTGTCACCTTCACAGGGAGATTCTAAGAGAAGAGGAAATGGTGCACTCAAAAGATAGTTTCAGTTAAACTGGAGAACAAAACTTTCAGGGAAAATCCCTCAGCCAATGCTAGAAGGCTTGCTTTCAATATTAAATCATTATCTCCTTTTAACGACCCCATAATCCCTTGCGGGCCGGAGTCTGGGCAACTGACTGGAGACGAGAGTGTTTACTGGCCGGATGACCTCCCTGTCACCAATGCAGAGTTTTATTCATTATGCCCAGAGAGAGAGAAATATCTGTCTCTACCTAGGATCGATCCCACAGCCTCCTGCTTTCTTTGCTGGCTCACTCTGAGATTGACATCAGTTCAAAAAGAGTTGCAAATCATAGATAGTCCTCGAATTACAGCAGTTCATTTAGTGACAGTTCAAAGTTACGATGGCACCGAAAACCTGTAAGCCTTTTTACTAGGACTGGATTCAATCAACGTCCTACCACTTTCTGACTTCATAATAAGCATCTTTTAGGATACCTTGTTCTGAAATCGCTGTGCTTCCATCTTGCGTAATTTCCCTTCGTCTTCCTTGTCAGAATCCTCCTCCTCCTCCTCCGAGCCTTCAGTTGCACCTTCATCCTCTCCACCGCTCTCCTCTTCCTCTTCCGACTCGCTATCTTTGGCTATTGAAAAGATCCAAACCATGTTAGTTGCTGTTCTCACCCAGGCTTCCCGAGAGAATGAAGCAAACTCCTTGTCCCAAAAAAAAACCCCTTTATTCATTGACGGTGAATTCTGCTCATTCACATTCAGCAAAGTATTTCAAGGGAGGATTTACGGTCACAGACCTTATCTGGCTTGGAGAGCTGCCAGGCCGATATCTGCAAAACTTGGCAAAGGAGTCTCGGAGAGTCACGAACCAATGAAGCGAACTAATGGTCTCCTGCAAACTCCACTCCCCTTTTGCTCCTCTTTTATTCCCTCTGGGAGGGGCCATTCACCATCCACCTGTGTCCTCACTCCCAAGTCAGCCCCTGTTCTTTAGCTGTTCCCTTCCTCTGGCAACTCTGTGCATGCGCACACAGGGAACAGGCTCCAGCTGATGTCTGACTCTGAAGGCAGCTGATAACTGTCAGACGGCCCTGGCCCCCTCTCTGCCTCCGACACCGAGCCCTCCTCAGAGCCTTCCCCAGACTCCAGGACTGGCCCAGGTTCCTCTCCAACCCTCCTCACTGTCCGAATCTGCTGCCAGCTCCACTGGCGGGCCATAACGGTTGCTGAGAAACTCCAAATTCTCAGCCCCTCCCACTGAATACAATACGCTCGCCAGAAGCCCAGGAACAGCTAGATACCTGGTTGTTCACCCTTTTGCAAGGCCAAAAGTTTCAGCTTCTCTGGGGGCATATAGTCCCCTTCTTTCTCGGAGACAAACGGGGAGAGGTGAGGAGGCAGCATTACGCCGGGGAAGTAATCGGCTACCGGAAGGCGCATCTTGGCGTTGACCGAGTCGAAAACCCACTGAGGCTGGAGGTAATATCTGGAAAGAGAGGAAAAGCTAACTTTGAAATGGGTACATTAGAATGTCAGTTGTACATTGTCCTCTTACCACAATGTACAATGAGCCGCGGTACTGCAGTCTACTTCTGCCGGCTGCCTGCAATTTGGCAGTTCGAATCTCACCAGGCTCAAGGTTGTTGGCTCAGCCTTCCATCCTTCCGAGGTGGGTCAAATGAGGACCCAGATTGTTGGGGGGCAAGAGGCTGACTTTGTAAACCGCTTAGAGAGGGCTGGAAAGCACTGTGAAGCGGCATATAAGTCTAAGTGCTATTATTATTCCTTTGTTCTTCCTTTTCCCCTCTCTTCCTCCCTTCCATCCATCCATCTATCTATCATCCATCCATCTATCCATCTCAAGGTTGACTCAGCCTTCCATCCTTCCGAGGTGGGTAAAATGAGGACCCAGATTGTTGAGGGCAAGAGAGGCTGACTCTGTAAACCCTTTAGAGAGGGCTGTAGAAGCACTGTGAAGCGGTATATGTCTAAGTGCTATTATTATTTCTTTGTTCTTCCTTTTCCCCTTCCTCCCTCCCTTCCATCCATCCATCCATCCATCTTCTATCTATCATCCATCCATCTATCCATCTCAAGGTTGACTCAGCCTTCCGTCCTTCCGAGGTGGGTCAAATGAGGACCCAGACTGTTGCGGGGCAAGAGGCTGACTTTGTAAACCGCTTAGAGGGCTGGAAAGCACTGTGAAGCGGCATATAAGTCTAAGTGCTATTGCTGAGTGTGGAGGGAGGGAGGGATGGGCCATGGTGGTTCAGTGATTACAATATAGTATTGCAGGCCAATTCTGCCGACTGCCAGCAGTTCGATTATCACCACCTCAAGGTTGACAGCCTTCCGTCCTTCCGAGGTGTGTAAAACGAGGATCTGGATGGTTGGGGTTTGCAAGAGGCTGACTCTGTGAACCGCTTAGAGGTGGCTGGAAAGCACTGCAAAGCGGCATATAAGTCTCAGCGCTGTTGCTTACGAGTACAACTGAACCCCAAATGTCTGCGGTCGAGACCGCTGCGAAGTGAGTCTTGGCCCCACTTAACCACCTCTCTGGCCACAGTTGTTAAGTGAAACATTGCGGTTGTTACGTTAGTTACATGGTCGTTCAGTGGATCTGGCTCCCCCTCCCCTGAAGGAACACTGCAACCGTCAGAAATATGAGTTAGTTGCCGAGTGCCTGAATTTTGATGGTGTGTGTTTTGCAATGGTCGTACGTAGGAAAAAAGAATCACAAGTCACTGTTCTCAGTGCCACTCTCGCTTCGAATGGTCCCTAAGCGAACTCTTGTAAGCCGAGGACTATTTCACAAGCTCCATTCATGAGCCAAGATCTGACGCAGACGAACAAGATGGGAGTTAATTTGCTTTTGTGACATTTCACAGCGCGGCTCCTTAAAATTTGATATCCATTTTTTTGGGGGGGGGAGGGTGGGGGGGGGACTACCAAAGGGCAGTTCTCACCTTCCAACCACTTGATTCTCTGCGTTTGGGCGGTCCACAATCTGGTGGGTGATGCTTGGATCCGCAACATCGTAGGTGGCGCCAATACAGACCGACTTGTCCCACGACACTTTGCCCCCAAAACACCTGGGGAAGGAGAGGAGGGGCTCAGCCAGAGCTAGCGACAGATTTTGCCTTCAAAGGCATGTTTTTTTTTTCCTATTCTTTTTTCCAATATATTTTAGACTGTTTTTATTAAAGATTTATATCGTGTATGGGTTCTGGGAAGTCGGGGGAGGGAAGGCTGGGTGGGGGTGTTGGGAGGGATGTATATTAGGCTTGACGAGAGGTGTTAGATTTTAAAGTAATATGATTGCACATGTATACTGTCTTCTCTTATTTTTTTCTTTAAAACTAAGATATGTTAAGTATATTGATATGGAAGCATAAATACCATCAACATTGAATGGAGTTTGCTCAGAAGCTGAAATACACCAAGTGAATGAGAGGAAGAGTGGGAAGCAGAGGAGAGAAGAAAGATAGGAAGAGAGGGATAGGAGAGAGGGTAAGGGGGGGAAGATGAGGAGATTACGGAGGAGTGGAATGAAGAGAGAGGAGAAGGAGAAAGGAAGGGGAAGTAGAGTAGAAAAGGATGATGGAGGGAAGAAAGGAGGTAGGAGAGAGGTAGAAGAAAGAGGTGTACGGAGAGCAGAAGAGCTAATAATGGGTTTTTATCTTTCTGGGCGTTGATGGCAAGAGGAACTGATGTAATTACTACTTAATGCAATAGGATATGGGCTATGTAATAGTATACAAAATGGAAAATAAAAAAGTATATTTAAAAAAAAGGCATGTTTAAATTTAAATGTGTGTGTCAGGCCTGCAATTATATTTCCTTTTTGAATTTTGGCCTGCCTTCTCTTATTTCATTATGCTGTCTCATTAGTATAATTGATGGGAGGGGGGAATAGACAGGAGTAGGATTGTGGAATGTATTGTTGTCATTCTTTTCTAGAAGACCAAGGTCATCTTTTGTCTTCGCACCTTTACACCTGACCGGAAGCAGCTGGGTGTAGATGCCAGCGTGGAAGAAGAAGATTGGACCATGTGATGGATTGTGGGTGTGGGGACAAGAACATGAATTTTTAACTGGGTGGGATTCTGATGTCATTTCCAGAATTGGGATTAACACAGATGTGCTAAAATGTCTGTCTTATTAAATTGAAACTTTAAGGATCGTTTTGCCTTGGACTCTGATTTAATTCTACATGATACTTGTTTACAATACGTGTTTGCATTGTTGGAAAAAGCACTGTGGGAACAACCATTGGCCTGGATGGTTGAGAATCTCTTAGGACGTCACAAGAGATTCCCCTTCCCAAGCTCTATAGTTTAAAGTGAGTTTTGCCCCATGGAGTCATCAAAAAAAGGAGGAACATTTAATCTTTATGTAGCCAGAGGGGGATGTCTAGATTCTCAGCCAGGTTAAACGGTGTCCCAAAGGCGCTTTTTCAAGAGGCCACTGGACTTTCTGTTTTTTTTTCCTTTGAAGGCATTTCGCTTCTCCTCCAAGAAGCTTCTTCAGCTCAACAGGCCACAGAATTTATGAGGAAGGCACAACTCACTCAGAGCTGAAGAAGCTTCTTGGAGGAGAAACGAAATGTCTTCGAAGAAAAACGAGAAGGTCCAGTTGCTGTTCTGACCTAGGCTTCCCAAGATCACGAAGCCGACTCCTCGTCCCGATAAATCCTCTTTTATTTAGGTTCGAGGGAATTCCTCTCCAGCAAAGCCCCGGCCGGCAGTCTTGCGGGAGATTTCACAACTACAGACCTTGATCAGGCTTGGAGCGCTGCCGGGCCGATATCTTCCAAACGCCACGCTGTAACAGCAATTACTTGGCAAGAAGTCAGGAACAGATCTTGAATGAACTGAACTCCTGCAAGCTCCACTCCCCTTTCGCTCCTCTTTTATTCCCTATGGGAGGGGCCATTCACCGTCCACCTGTGGCTTTATTCCCGAGTCGGCCCTTGTTCCTTAGCTGTTCCCTTCTCCTGGCAGCTCTGCGCATGGGCACATCAGGAACAGGCTCCAGCTGTTCTTCTGCCTCACTGATGTTCGACTCCGAAGGCAGCTGATAACTATCGGATGGCCCTGGCCCCCTCTCTGCCTCCGACACAGAGCCCTTATCAGAGCCTTCCCCAGACTCCAGGACTGGCCCAGGTTCCTCCCCAACCCTCCTCACTGTCTGAATCTGCTGCCAGCTCCACTGGCCGCTGACGGGCTTCAACAGCTGCCTCTTGAAAAAAGCATAGCCAGAGGGGGAAGACAACTTACACACACTGCCTCCCCCGGAGTAAGATTACATCCATTATCAGGCACATTGACACTTCCTGGTGGTCCTAGTGGAGATGCTTACAGGAGGCTCACCTTCAACCATGACCTAAACGCAGCCCACCACTCAAAGGGCTGTAGAGCAACACAACGTTAGTCCCACGCTTGCCCCGAGTTCCAGAAGAGAGCCGGTGAGACGAAGGCGAAGACTTAACACACCTGATGACAAAAGCTAAGGGTTCGCGCGGCACCTCCCGGTTGAGGAAGAATTGCAGCCCTTCAAAGAGCTTCTTCTGTTTCTCCAGATCCTCTTCTTCCTTCTTCCTGGTCTCCTCTTGTTCGGCAGTTTCCTGGGTAGAGAGAGAAAGAGAGAAAGCTCTACCGACTCCCTTCTCCGTGTGGCAAAAGGTTACGGGCGCCAAAATGAACGAAGGGACAAAAATCTCGGGCCTTTCGTGTATTTAATTCAATGCGGTGGAACGTCGTCTGGATTCCCAGGAGGGAATCAATGAAGAAATCATCTTCGAAGAATCACTACACGAGCCACGGTGGCGCAAGTGGTTAAGAGTGCAGTACTGCAAGCTACTTCTGCAGATTGCCGGCTGCCTGCAATTTGGCAGTTCGAATCTCACCAGGCTCAAGGTTGACTCAGCCTTCCGTCCTTCCGAGGTGGGTCAAATGAGGACCCAGATTGTTGCGGGGCAAGAGGCTGACTCTGTAAACCGCTTAGAGAGGGTTGTAAAGCACTGTAAAGCGGTATATAAGTCTAAATGCTGTTTTCCTTCCTTCCTTCCCTTCCCTTCCCTCCTTCCTGTTAAAATACAGTACTGCAGGCTAATTCTGCCGATTGCCAGCAGTTCGATCCTTGCTGGCTCAAGGCTGACTCAGCCTTCCATCCCTCCAAGGTGGGTCAAACAAGGACCCAGATTTTGTTGGAGGGCAAGAGGCTGACTCTGTAAACCGCTTAGAGAGGGCTGTAAAACACTGTGAAGCGGTATATAAGTGCTATTGCCAGCCATCTTTCTTGAGTTCGGGAGACTCTGTATGGACATTCCACGCAGGGCGTCAGCGGAGTCGGATCTCAGATTACAGCAGCTGGGTTGAGATGGATGCAACTATTGGGTAATGTGATTTATGACACAGACTGAAGGGAGGAAAGGAACACGGGCAAAGTTCAAAAGCGGATAAAGAAAGCAAAAAAAGATGGCTGCAAATAAGAAACGCCTAATGAAGCTGTTAATAAATCACTACTTTTTATATTACAATATTGGGTCACTAATTATGAATCAGGCATTGTTAGGGAACTTTACACTGGCATTTTCTTAACAATAACTACTTCAGTCCCCCCCACAACATCCTGCGTGTCGGGAAGGTATTTTCCTCGACCCCCCCCAAAAAAAGGGGGTGGGGGTGTCACTCACTCCTTCCACAGGAAACTCATCCACTTCAGCTTCATCCTCTATGTTAGGAGCAACGACTCGGGCCAGGCTGGTGCTGAGAGCTGACAGTTTCTAATGGGAAAGAAAAGAAGAGAGAACCATGAATTGATGGGAGACGTGATCCAAGCGAACTTAAAGCGAAGCACCCTAAACCCTAACTCAGAAAAGTTTATTTTTCGTTCTCTTACGTATAATTATAGGTATACATTCACATTTTTTTATATTCATCATTCTTAGGCATTTGTCGTTCCATTTACAGGGTTATAATATACCATTTGGGTTGCTTTGTTTACCATCCCTCACCTGTTTTGACACCACTTTCTTTTCCCTTCCTCCCTTCTCTACTTTCTTCCTTCCTCTCTCCTTTCCCTTCCTTCTTCCCTACTCCTCTCTTCCTCTCTCCTTTCCTCCCCTCTCCTTCTCTTTCTTCCTCCTCTCATTCCCTTCCTTCTTCCCTTCCCTTTCTCCTACACCTACCCTTCCTCCACTCTCTCCTTCCCTTTCTCTCCCTTCCATCCTCTCCTTCCCCCTCTTCCTCTTCCCCTTCCTCCCCTCTCTCCTTCTCTTTCTCTCCCTTCCTTCTTCCCTTAACTCTCCCCTATTCCTCTCTTCCTCTTCCCCTTCCTGCCCTCTCTCCTTCTCCCTTCCATCTTCCTCTCCTCACCTCTATCTTCTTTCCCTCCTTTTCCTCTGCTCTCCTCTCCCTTTCTTTTTCTATTATTATAGGTTCTTTCTTTTCTCCCTCTTCTCTTTCTTCCTCCCTCTCTTTCCCTTCCTTCTTCCCTTCCCTCTCCCCTACTCCTCTTCCCCTTCCTACCCTCTCTCCTTCTCTTTCTCTCCCTTCCATCCGCCTCTCCTTGCCTCTATCTTCCTTCCCTCCTCTTCCTCTCTTCCTTTCTTTTTCTATTATTATAGGTTTTTTCTTTTCTCCCTCCCTCCCTTCTCTACTTTCTTCCTTCCTCTCTCCTTTCCCTTCCCTTTCCTCTCCCCTACTCCTCTCTTCCTCCCCTCTCTCTCTCCCTTCCATCTTCCTCTCCTTACCTCTATCTTCCTTCTCTCCTCTTCCTCTCCTCTCCCTTTCTTTTTGTATCGTTGTGGGTGTCTCTTCCAGCTCTTAATTTTTATTTTCTTGGGGTGGTATTTCCGCAAATCCCAATATAGCTGGGTGGTATCATTTCTTGTTCCCTTTCCCTCTTAGATCTATCCTGATTATGTTTCCCCCCCCCTCTTTTGTATCTTACTTTTGAGTATATACTTATATACTATTATTATTTTTTTCTATTCCCCCGTCCCTCCAATGTGTCTTAAGGAGGGAAAGCTGTTAAGACCTGGCTATTCCGGCAAGCCTGGGGCTGTTGACCTCACTGTTGAGGTCCAGCCCCGATTAGAACGAATGCATGTGTTGTGCTTTTAAATCTGTCTTTTTTTTAAATATATAATTTCTTTCTTCCTCTTCTTTTTGTAAGCCGCCCAGAGTCCTTCGGGATTTGGCGGCATATAAATTCTATTAATAAATAAATAATAAATAAATAAATGTGGAGGAAAATTTGGAAGGACAGGATTGGGCATCTGCGTTCTCACCTCCAAAGTGCTCTCAGAGTCCAAGGCGTAAGTTTCTCCATCCTCTGGCTGGCTCTCTAATGAAGAATGGCCTTCGATCTAAAAAAAAAACACACAATCATCCCGGAGACGGCGAGGTCAACCCTCTGGGATTGTCCAGACAGGCCACCCAAACCGTTGAGTTCTAAACTCTTACCGTTATTTTAAGGTTACAGTCCCAGAAACTTGCAAATATGTTTTGGAATATTTCTTTTAAAAAAAAGGAAGTGTTGGGTCTGGCTTAATATTAAAAAAAAAGGAAGCTGGAATCAGTTAAAGGGCGAC
Source organism: Thamnophis elegans (assembly GCF_009769535.1). NCBI lineage: Eukaryota > Metazoa > Chordata > Lepidosauria > Squamata > Natricidae > Thamnophis > Thamnophis elegans. The sequence goes on along the minus strand of NW_022473807.1, from coordinate 14,267 downwards.
CCTGATTTACAACAGTCTGTTTGAAGTTATAACCGCACTGGAAAAAGTGACCAACAGAACAGAATTGTTGTGGCCCACCAGCGGCCCACAGAGCTAGCAGCAGATTCGGACAGTGAGGAGGTTGGGGAGGAAGATGGGCCAGTCCTGGAGTCTGGGGAAGGCTCTGTGTCGGAGGCAGAGAGGGGACCAGGGCCATCTGACAGTTATCAGCTGCCTTCGGAGCTAGACAGCAGTGAGGCAGAAGAACAGCTGGAGCCTGTTCCTAGTGTGCGCATGCGCAGAGTTGCCAGACGAAGGGAAGAGCTAAAGGACAGGGGTCGACTTGGGAGTAAGGCCACAGGTGGACGATGAATGGCCCCTCCTAGAGGGAATAAAAGAGGAGCGAAAGGGGAGTGGAGTTTGCAGGAGACAATCAGTTCACTTCATTAATTCGTGACTCTCCAAGACTCCTTGCCAAGTTCTGCAGATCTCGGCCTGGCAGCTCTCCAAGCCAGATAAGGTCTGTGACCGTAAATCCTCCCTTGAAAGACTTTGCTGGATGTGAATGAGCAGAATTCACAGTCAATTAATAAAAGGGTTTTTTGTCGGGACCAGGAGTTGGCTTCATGCTGTCGGGAAGCCTCGGTCAGAACAAGAATAGCATCCATAGTGTTTTGCCAACGGCTCTGCCTATTTTTTTCAATGGTCATCTGGGTATCTCTCTTTCTATCTAGGGATATTGCCTGTTAAGAAGATAAACTGGGCTTCTCAGTAGCTTGTCTGTTTGACTCACCTTTGGGGGGTAGTGCAAGTTGAGCGTCTGGTAGAGACGGAAATTGACAAAGCCGAGGAGGGTGGTGTAGAATTCAGTGAAAGTAGCCATGACCCTATAATCCACATCTGTCGGGTGCTGGAAGAAAGTCAGCCAGTCACTCAATCAATCAATGTGCAGAGACATAAAAAATAACTAACTCCCAGTTCTATTTTCTTTTCGTAAACAGGAATATATTTGTTTTAAAGAAAGGGCTGGCTTAATTTCGTGACCCGACAAATGTGCGGCGACGAAACCCCGGCAAGAAAACCGCGACATCATAAACACGCCCACAACAATGCGCCGACAAAACCGCGTCCACAAAAGCGTGATTTCAGTTAAGGTAAGGGTTAGGTTTAGAACTCGCGGTTATTACTTGTTTGTTGAAGGTGCGCTTTTGTCGGCGCACTGTTTTCGTTGTGCTTCTGTGTTCATTCGTCGGCGCGATTTAGAACTTGCGGTTTTCTCACCGCGGTTTCATCACCACGCTTTTGTCGAGTGCACATTTGTCGGGGAACCGCTTAATTTTAAAAAGGAAGTTGAAATAAGTACAGGGAGAGACCGTGATTGGAGGGGGCAGTGATTTCGTGTGCTGCTTGCATTCCCATGGATGGGACTTCTCTTGTTTCTGCAGACTGGTTTCTGGCATGATGTGGTCCAGTTCCGGTCCACGGACTCCTGTTCTAAGCTATCCTTCCCACATCAGGTGGGAAGTTTGATAGCTTTCTCAAAAGTTCAGCAGGTACAACTGCCAGCCCCCGCTGCACACTGGGGTTAATCTTTCGGGACACGGGTATGAATATGCATGTCTACGGTTAACACAAAATGCAGGATCAACCTTCGAGGCAGTCTGTAAATCAGGCCTAGAGCGGTCTGCTTTCTGGGTCATCTCTCCATCTGCATAACCTCCCATAAGCTTAGGTCAAAGATTCAGCTTTTCTTACGAAGTCCTGAATCTGATTTTTCCAGTAAGGAAGTTTGTCCTTGCTCTAACTCTCTCTCAAGAGAGAATTGGGACTGAAATTGGAATGTTGGTTGTTAAGTCATTTCAGGCGTTAAGTCAAGGCACCCGGAGACTGGACTTCATTTTATGACTGTTTTTAACAACAGTTGTTAAGAGAGTCATCGTGGTCATTAAGTGTAGTACACAGTTGTAAGTGTGAACCCACTTTACTCAATGGATTTTTTTTTTGGCTAGAAAATGCAATCATGGGACACTGCAACCGGTTGTAAATGTGAGATCAATTGCCAGCACCCAAAATACAATCAGGAGATTGTTTAGGGTGAGGTGGCAGTTGAAACTTCAAGGATCATGTTGTAAGTAACTTTTTTGGAATCTGTTTTAACTTTGAATGGTTATCGTAAGTCAACCTGCATAAAATAATTTTACGCTTGCAATACTTCAGCTATTAAAATGGATAGATTTTTTTCTTGTTTATCGGTACTTATTTTCAATACATAATTTGCAATCAATTATGTAAATTACCAGCACTGAAGGAATAAAATATATCAAATTTATCACATTACAATGGAAAAAGAGATCTTACAGGCCCAAGAAGGGATACCTTGGGTTGGTAATAAGAAGAAAATGTAATGTTTTTTTAAAAAAATGAGAGGAATGCTTGTAAATAAATTAAGACAATGCTGTGTCCAAGCAACTGAACCCAAACAGCTTCTAACAACGAAACTCCATGCTTAGAGCTAATTGTTAATTGCCATTTTCACCTTGTTTTTTTTTAAAGTTAATGATTTCCTTCCCACAAGAACACCAAACATTAAACCCCAAGCACCAGAGTTCAGCAAACAACAGGAAGGAATCTGCCTTCGGGTGAAGAAAGACTAATTCTGTTCAGTACATAACAGAGTTGGAAGGGACCTTGGAGGTCTTCTAGTCCAACCCCCTATTCAAGCAGGAGACCTTATACTGTTCCAGAGATGTCTCCAACATCTTCTTAAAGACTTCCAGTGTTGGGGCATTCACAACTTCTGGAGGCAACTTCTGTTCCACTGATTAATTGTTCTGTCAGGAAATTTCTCCTCAGTTCTAAGTTGCTTCTCTCCTTGATTAGTTTCCACCCATCGCTTCTTGTCCTGCCTTCAGGTGCCTTGGAGAATAGCTTGACTCCCTCTTCTTTGGGGCAACCCCTGAGATATTGGAAGACTGCTATCATGTCTCCCCTGGTCCTTCTTTTCATTAAACTAGACATGCCCAGTTCCTGCAACCGTTCTTCATATGTTTTAGCCTCCAGTCCCCTAATCCTCTTTGTTGCTCTTCTCTGCACTCTTTCTACACTCTCAGCATCTTTTTTGCATTGTAATGACCAGAACTGGATGCAATAGAGCCAAGGTGGCGCAGTGGTTAAATGCAGCACTGCAGGCTACTTCAGCTGACTGCAGTTCTGCAGTTCGGCTGTTCAAATCTCACCGGCTCAGGGTTGACTCAGCCTTCCATCCTTCCGAGGTGGGTAAAATGAGAACCCGGATTGTTATTGGGGGCAATATGCTGACTCTGTAAACCGCTTAGAGAGGGCTGAAAGCCCTATGAAGCGGTATATAAGTTGCTATTGCTAATCTGAGTGTTTGGAAGCTGGCTGTTAGAAGTGCCGTATAGTGATCAGCGTGAGCTATTGTAAGTTTTGCAACTGCTAGCAAACTTTGAGTACCAAACTGATTATATGGATACTGGACTATGTTATTTGGATTATCCCTTAACTGAAGGATATTGATGACTGAATGAATTATCCGTGAATGACTTGGATTGTTTGATGGACTCTGATACGGCTATCTCCACGAAAGTGAGAGCCTATTTAAACTGCAATGTCTCTGTATGCTGGTTTGTGTGTTCCCCAACACAACTCTCACAACGCTTCTCTGAACGCACTCGATCTCACAACGGGGAGATTACCTAACAGGTGTGATGGAGGGGAGCCAACACTGTTTCTAGGACCAAACTGCAGATTTCGTGCAGGCCGCATCAAACTTGCCCCATGTTCGCCTGCCACTCAGCCCTCCATCTTGAATGGTCAAGCTGCATTTATTTCTTTTTTTTAATTGAAAATTTTGGGGAAAAAAAACTTTTACAAATATTTACCTCCCTTCCCCACCCCACCCAAACCCCCCCTCCCTTCCCCCCAGCTTCCCAGAACCAATACAGGGTATAAATCTTTAACAAAGATATTCTAAGATAAACTTTTTTAAAAAAGTTAGTATCATCTTTCATTTGAGCTTTAACTCCTCTTGTTTTCCCTAAATTTATTTTAAATCCGGACACTTGGCCGTATTGATTAATCATATTCATTAAAACCTTACTGCAGTGGTTCCCAAACTTGGCAACTTTAAGACTTGTGGACTTCAACTCCCAGAATTCTCCAGCCAGCAGAGCTCTGCCTTACTAGATTCCTGTGGTTGGGTTAATGTTATGACCAAATCATCCGCAAAAGCGCGTGTTCTATATTCTTGATGCCTAATCTTGATTCCCTGCAAATCATCTGATCCCCGTATTTTATTCAACAATAATTCCAGAGTTATGATAAACAGTAATGGGGATAGGGGGACAACCCTGCCTTGTACCTTTCTCGATTTTAAATGGATCTGTTAAACTTCCACTGACTATAATTTGTGCTGTTTGTTCCTGATATATTGCTTTAACTGATTGTAAAAAGTGTTCTCCTATTTGCATTATTTTCAATAAAAATTGCCAATTCACTCTATTTCTATTTCTTAAATTTATAGGCCGCCCAATCCCGGAGGACTCCGGGCGGCTTACAGAAATAAAAATATTAAGAAAAGATTAAAAGCAAATAAAACACAGCAGATTAAAAGAAACACAACATGCACCCAATCTAAGCGGGGCTGGACTTCAGTCATGAGGTCAACAGCCCCCAGGCCTGCCGGAATAGCCAGGTTTTGATAGCTTTTCGGAAGGCCATGAGAGTGGGTAGGGTCCGGATCTCTGGGGGTAGCTCATTCGATCAAAAGCTACATTTATTTCTCAAGGACAGGGGGTCGCGAGCGAAGAGAAACTTTTAACCTGGTCCAATGGTGTTAAACAACAACAGCCCCATACTCACGTTGTGGGAAAAGGCGTACGGCGTTATCCAGGTCACAATCTGGCCCAGCACCTCTGCCTGGTAATAGATGCCTTTAATGGAGAGAAAAACCTGTGGAAAAACAGAGAAGAACGAGACTCTAAAACTGCAGGAAAGAAAGGACGAACACAGGGTTGGTAAACCTTCTGGGCTCAGAGGGTCAACAATACTGCAATGTGCTCTACATGGGGCTGCCCTTGAAGAGTATTTGGCGACTTCAGCTAGTCCAGAATGCGGCCGCGCGAGCGATTGTGGGTGCACCTCGTTTCACCCACATAACACCTCCGCGAGCTGCGCTGGCTACCTGTCGATCTCCGGGTACGCTTCAAGGTGCTACTTGTCACCTACAAAGCCCTTCATGGTAGTGGATCTGGGTACTTGAGAGACCGCCTACTGCCAATTACCTCCACGCGACCTATTAGATCTCATCGATTAGGCCTCCTCCGAGTTCCATCTGCCGGTCAATGCCGACTGGCAACTACGCGGAGGAGAGCCTTCTCGGTGGCAACTCCGACCCTATGGAACGAGCTCCCCGTGGAGATTCGTACCCTCACCACCCTCCAGACTTTCCGCACAGCCCTTAAAAACTGGCTATCCCGTCAGGCCTGGGGCTAAAAACTGTAACCCACCTGAATGGTATGAATGTTGTGCTTTTTAATTATGTACTGTTTTACGTGTTAAATGTTTGTTTCCCCCCCCCCCCCTTCGAGTTGTAAGCCGCCCTGAGTCCCCCCAGGGAAAAGGGCGGCATATAAATAAACTCTCAATCAATCAATCAATCAATCAATTCAGAAAATGCCTAACTCTGCGGGGCGTGTGAACAAAACAGTCACTTAAAAAAAAATATACAATCCAATTGTGTGTATGACACCCACACACAACCCAGGATCGGCCACGTGCCACTTTCCTTCAGGAAGTGTTCTCTTTTTGGTCGACCCACTCTGCGGCGTGTGCCGGGCCTTCTCAGCGGCCCACGAGGCCTTCGTTCTTGGGAATAGCTTCAGGGAGTCCGCGGCCTCCGAACCCCTCACAAATATATGGTTTTTAAATGCTCCAGAGGCCACGCAGCGGCCTGGCCCTCTCTCGTGTGACTTTGGGAAGCTGCACACAACCGCACCGCTATTCATGCATGGCCTCCGGAGTCTCCAAAAGCAGCACAAAACCACGAGCTTCGGAGAAGAGTTGCTGTTGAACACTGACGTGTTGCTCAAATTATGGCGCGTCAGCTTAAAAATGTGTGTCATACGTACGCTGTCTGTGGACTAGCAGCTCTGTTGTTTTGTTCTCTTGGCATGTATTCATCATCATTTAACGACCCCCATAATCCCTTGCGGGGTGGAGTCTGGGCAAGTGAATGGAGCTAGCAGAGTATTTACTGGCCAGCTGCCCTTCCCTGTTGCCAGTATGGAGTTTTGTTCGGCAGATAAATTCTCATCGTGCCCAGAGAGAGAAATATCTGCCTCTACCTAGGATCAAACTCACAGCCTCCAAATTGTGAGGTGAGAGCGCCCCCACTAGGCCACTGCATCATTCTTATTCTCTTGCCATGTATTGATCCGAGGGAAATCGATCGGCATCTCCAGCTCACCTTGCGAAGACCGCGCGAGGCGACGACATAGTTAAGAAACTCCACCGTCAGCCGGCGACACAGCTGGATGGTTTGGACGTGACACTTGCCGGTGCGTGGGAAGGTGGAGAAGAGGACGCACATGGAGAGCGCATCGTCCAAATCCCGCAGGGCGTCGACGAAGGTTGGGTATCTGCAGCCATTGAGAGATGACAAGTTCAAACCCCACCATCTGCCTCTCCTGACACTTATGCGAGAGAGTTTGCACGTATCATTGTGGCTTCCTGCTATCACGGCTTAATCTGCCAACAGGAATTGCCCCAGATCTGTCATGCGACCTTGCTTAACCAGGTTTCGTTGAACAAACCGTAATCGTCTGGATAACCACTCAAGTCGAAGCAAAACTTGATATGTAATTGCAACACTAGAATTTGCAGACAATCATTTGAAAACTGCTTACTTTTGTTCTGAACTAGGCTTCCCCAAAAAGCACGAAGCAGATTCCTGGTCCCAACAAAACCCCTTTTATTAAACACATGTGAATTCCTCTCATTCACATTCAGCCAAGGCCTGGCAAACAGTCTTTCAAAGGAGTATTTATGACCACAGACCTTATCTAGCTTGGAAAGCTGCCTTGTCAATATTTTCCAAATGAGGCGCTGTGCAAGGAAAGGCTGGGCACAGAGTCTCTGAGATTCACGGACAGATCTTCACACTCCTGAAACAAACTAACGAACAAATTGTTTCCTGCAAACTCCACTCCCCTTTCGCTCCTCTTTTATTTTGTTGCTGGTTCTGTTCTGACCGAGGCTTTCCAAGAGCATGAAAACAAACTCCTGGTCCACCTTTTATTAATTTACTGTGAATTCTGCTCATTCACCTCCAAAGATTTTCCAGGGAGGATTTACAGTCACAGACCTTATCTGGCTTGGAGAGCTGCCAGGCTGATCTCTGCAGAACTTGGCAAGGAGTCTCCAAGGAGAGTCACGAACCAATGAAGCGAACTAATGCAAACTCTCCTGCAAACTCCACTCCCCCTTTGCTCCTCTATTATTTCCTCTGGGAGGGGCCATTCACCGTCCCCCTGCAGCCTTACTCCCAAGTCAACCCCTATTCTTCAGCTGTTCCCTTCACCTGGCAACTCTGCACATGCGCACACTGGGTACAGGCTCCAGCTGCTCTTCTGCCCCACTGACTCCAAAGGCAGCTGATAACTGTCAGATGGCCCTGGCCACCTCTCTGCCTTCGATGCAGAGCCCTCATCCGAGCCTTCCCCAGACTCCAGGACTGGCCCAGGTTCCTCCCCAACCCTCCTCACTGTCCGAATCTGCTGCCAGCTCTGCTGTCTGGCCACAATTTTCCCCTCCCAAAGCCATGAGATCTTGAGGGCCTTCAACTATTACCTCTCTTTGATGATGTGGTCCAATTTATAAGCCGGCTTGTTGTCTTTCAGCCGCTGCACGGTGGTCCATTCGCTCTTCCCGTAGGCTTTACGCAATTTGCGGACAAACACCTTGGGGAGGGAAACATTTTACAGCCCCACACTTCCCAATGTCCAGACCACAATTCTAAGGGTCCGGCTTGCTATCCACCAGCAACTTTCCTTCCTCTTCTTCAACAGGGATACCCCGAGACTTTGGCTAAGGAGCCGAGGTGGCGCAGTGGTTAAATGCAGCACTGCAGGCTACTTCAGCTGACTGCAGTTCTGCAGTTCGGCTGTTCTAATCTCACCAGCTCAAGGTTGACTCAGCCTTCCATCCTTCCGAGGTGGGTAGAATGAGGACCCGGATTGTTGTTGGGGGCAATATGCTGACTCTGTAAACCGCTTAGAGAGGGCTGAAAGCCCTATGAAGCGGTATATAAGTCTAACTGCTATTGCTATTGCTAGTTTTCTTTTATACCAGGGGTGTCAAACTTGTGGCCGTGGTCCAGATGCATCACGGGCTGGCCACGCCAACCCCCATTTTAGCAAAAGGGGGGGGGGGAAGCCATGATACGTCATGTGACGACGTGAGTTTGACAAACCTGTTTATACTAAGCATATTTTTTTAAACATATTTTTACATTTCTCTTAAGGTAAAGGCTCCCCTTGCACCTATGTGCTGGTTGTTCCCGACTCTAGGGGGCGGTGCTCATCTCTATTTCAAAGCCGAAGAGCCAGCGCTGTCTGAAGACGTCTCCGTGGTCATGTGGCCGGCATGACTCAATGCCAAAGGCGCACGGAACGCTGTTCCCTTCCCACCAAAGGTGGTTCCTATTTTTCTACTTGCATTTTTTACGTCCTTTCGAACTGCTAGGTTGGCAGAAGCTGGGACAAGTCACAGGAGCTCACTCCGTTATGCGGCGCTATGGATTCGAACCGCCGGACTGCTGACCTTTCTATTCGGCAAGCTTGGCGTCTTAGCCACTGAGCCACTACGTCCCTTTTCTCTTTCTCTTATGAACATAATTAATTAATACTAATCTCATTTCTCTTATGACCTTATTCTAAATGCTCTTATTTCATAGACATCAAATGCTTTTAACTTCTCACCCAGAATTTCCAGCAGCTTTAATGGTTTTGGAGCGGGATAAAATGATCTTAAATTAACTTTGCCACTGACAACCTGAACTGTTTAAGTGAAAACTGTGCCGATCAAATCGTTAACACGGGAAGAGAAAATATTCTGCAACTGGGCATGTGGCAGAATAGCAATTTTATTAGCAAGTGCTAATAACTTCCCACTCGCTGCCCCCAAGGTGGCTGTTACCCCCAGAGGTTCATCTGAGCCGAGGTGGCGCAGTGGTTAAATGCAGCAGTGCAGGCTACTTCAGCTGACTGCAGTTCTGCAGTTCAAATCTCACCGGCTCAGGGTTGACTCAGCCTTCCATCCTTCCGAGGTGGGTAAAATGAGGACCCGGATTGTTGTTGGGGGCGATATGCTGACTCTGTAAACCGCTTAGAGAGGGCTGAAAGCCCTATGAAGCGGTAGATAAGTCTAACTGCTATTGCTATCTGCAGCTTTTAATCATTTCAGGGGTCCCATCCTCCTCCTTCCCTCCCTCCCAAAATCGTGATACCTTATAGTCCCGGAATTTGTTGACGATGGGCTCATGGAGGAGAAATTTTATGTCTTTCAAAAGGTAGAAGGTCCGAGCAGCCGTTGATCCTTTGTTCACCTTTTTCTTGTGTTTAGGTTCGTGGGGATAAATCCCTTTTAGGATGCAGAGTCGCCTGGAAAAATGAAAACAGGGGAGAAGACGGATTCAGCTTGCTCATTTGCTACCGTAAAGTCTTGGCTGCAGAGGTGGTATTCAGCCAGTTCTGACCGGTTCTGGCAAACCGGTAGCGGAAAATTTTGGAGTAGTCCGGAGAACCGGCAAATGCTACCTTTGGCTGGCTCTGCCCTCATCTATTCTCTGCCTCCCAATTCCCAGCTAGTCAGGAGGGAATGGGGATTTTGCAGTATCCTTTCCCTGGAGTGGGGAGGGAATGGAGATTTTGCAGTATCCTTCCCCTGGAGTGCGGTGGGAAGAGAAGGGAGATTTTACAGGAGTGGGGAGGCAATGGGGATTTTGCAGTATCCTTCCCCTGGAGTGGGGTGGGAAGAGATTTTACAGGAGTAGGGTGGGAATGGGGATTTTGCAGTATCCTTCCCCTGGAGTGGGGAGGGAATGGGGATTTTGCAGTATCCTTCCCCTGGAGTGGGGAGGGAAGAGAAGGGAGATTTTACAGGAGTGGGGAGGCAATGGGGATTTTGCAGTATCCTTCCCCTGGAGTGGGGTGGGAAGAAATTTTACAGGAGTAGGGTGGGAATGGGGATTTTGCAGTATCCTTCCCCTGGAGTGGGGAGGGAATGGAGATTTTGTTGTATCCTTCCCCTGGAGTGGGGAGGGAATGGGGATTTTGCAGTATCCTTCCTCTGGAGTGGGGAGGGAATGGGGATTTTGCAGTATCCTTCCCCTGGAGTGGGGAGGAAATGGGGATTTTATAGTATCCTTCCCCTGGAGTGGGGAGGCAATGGAGATTTTGCAGGAACCTTCCCCTGGAGTGGGGTGGGAAGAGATTTTACAGGAGTAGGGTGGGAATGGGGATTTTGCAGTATCCTTCCCCTGGAGTGGGGAGGGAACGGAGATTTTGATGTATCCTTCCCCTGGAGTGGGGAGGGATGGGGATTTTGCAGTATCCTTCCTCTGGAGTGGGGAGGGAATGGGGATTTTGCAGTATCCTTCCCCTGGAGTGAGGAGGGAACGGAGATTTTGATGTATCCTTCCCCTGGAGTGGGGAGGGAAGAGATTTTACAGGAGTGGGAAGGAAATGGGGATTTTATAGTATCCTTCCTCTGGAGTGGGGAGGAAATGGGGATTTTGCAGTATCCTTCCCCTGGAGTGGGGTGGGAAGAGAAGGGAGATTTTACAGGAGTGGGGAGGGAACGGGGTATCCTCCCCTGCCATGCCCACCAAGCCACATCAGGGGTTGCCCCAAAGAAGAACCTATTCTCCAAAGCCCCAGTGGGTAGGAGAAGAAGCGATGGATGGAAACTAACCAAGGAGAGAAACCACCTAGAACTAAGGAGAAATTTTTTTTTAGAACAATTGACCAGTGGAACAACTTGCCTCCAGAAGTTGTGAATGCTCCAACACCGCAAGTCTTTAAGAAGAAGTTGGACAAACATACATTTCATAAATAATTAAAACACGCTTTGGCCAAGCATGTTGTGTGCGTGACCTCAACCATCACTTAGCCCAGTGTGATCCTTACACAAATATTCCTCGGTCTCCAAATTTGCCCGGCTTCATCCCATCAGTTTCGACTCCAACCCTACCAAGGCATCACTGCACCTTCCCTGCTCAACCAGAGCAAGTGACGCCTACGACAGACCGCTCAATATCTTTACCGTACCTGAAATCCGGAAGGCTGAGCTGCAGTTTTTTCCGAGCTTTATTCCTGGTGATATAGTTGGTGGCGGAACCCCTCTCGTACTTTCGGGGGGGAAAAGAGAGACAGAGTAGTTAATTATCTTTTGCCTGCAAAGGACTATCGCTTTACTACCAGAGGCTGGACGGGCAGCCTCCCAGATACGCTGCAGCTCCTCGGTTGACATATTTGCCCAGCTGGAAAGTGCCAGGCATAAAGGGCCTCCAAGGATTGATGTAATGATCTACAAGAGCGTCCCTTGGGTGAGAGACCAAGAAGAGGACTTAAAGACTAAGCCAGGGGTCTCCAACCTTTTGGACCTCAGGGACCAACTGAATTCCTAATTTTAAATCCCGCAATTCAAAGATGCTGGCTCCCCGCCTACAAAGCGCCCTTGACTACGTGCCAGAATGGTCAAACAATTGGCAACTCCAAATCCCGACTAATAAAGGCTCCGTCTTACGCACTGGCAATGAAAATCAGAACGCCAAACACCAGCTGGGCGGGACACGACTTCGTAGACGATGCTCACTCAGTCCAAGACCTCGGAGGGCTCATCTCGAACGATCTAAGCCCCACTGTAACAGCATTGCCAAAAAGGCATTAAAGAGCTGTCAACCTAATCTTCTTCTCCAGCAACATTGTATTGCTAACTAGGGCATACAAAACCTTTGCCAGACCCGACCTTGGATACAGCTCTGTGAAGTACCCGTGGTTCGTCCATGAGGCCAATGTTGAGAAAAGACACGGACACGAGCTTTCTCGGGATGGAGTGACCCAGATTGGGGTCTGGGACCCCCTTTTATTGAGATAGGACAAAGGCAGGAGGAGCAATCAGCATGTGATTTAAGACAGCCTGTCAAACTACAATTGCTAATCTACTGCTCAGGGAAGTTCTGTCTATATATGGTCAAATCCTGGGCGTCGTTGGGTAAGGCACATCTAGAGTGAACTATCAGGATGTTATGGAGTACTATCAGGATGTTATGTCCTTTAGGAGTTTGTGTTTTCCTGTGTGGTTCAGCATGTCTGCGCATGCCCTGTATGCACTGGGCCATGGGTGACCGCCACACCTACACAAGGAGTTATATGACAACACAGCTCATCTGCCTGGAATCCACACTGCACATCGGGACATTAATACGATCGAGCGAGTCCAGAGGTATTTCACGAGAAGAGTCCTCCACTCCTCTGCTCACAACAGAATACCCTACAACACCAGGAGTGAAATTTTGGGCTTGGGCAACCTGGAACTATGCCGACTAAAGTCTGACCTAAGTGTAGTTCACAAAATTGTCTGCTACAACGTCCTACCTGTCAACGACTTCTTCAGCTTCAACCTCAATAATATGTGGGCAAACAATCGATACAAACTCAAGGTCAACTGCTCCAAACTCGATTGAAGAAAATACGACTTCAGCCACAGAGTGGTCAACGCCTGGAATGCTCTACCCGACTCCCTTGTTATGTACTCAACCCCCACCCCCCCACAGCTTCAACCTTAAACTGTCTAGCATGGACCTCACCCCATTCCCATGAGATCCATAAAAGGGTTGTGCGTAAGCACACCAGCGTGCCTTCCGTCCCCTGTCCTACTGTCCCAATTTATTTGTATTCATATCCTTCGTTCATGCCCCTGTTTATTATATTTATACCTGCTTATCTTGTACATGTTTGACAAACTAATAAATACAAATGCAATTTCCCCACTCAAGGTTAACGGCACCTCACCTCACCCTCCTTGCCTCCAAAGAGTATAGAATAGCAGAAGGGACCTTAGAGGTCATCTAGTTCAACCCCCTGCTCCCCATTTACTTGTGCTCATTTCCTGCATTCACGCCCATCTTCAGACTTATACCTGCTAACTTGTACATGTTTGACAAACTAAACAAACAAATAGAATAGAATAAAATAAATAAACAAATAAAATATAAAATAAATAAAATAAAATATAAATAAAATATAAATAAAATAAAATATAAAATAAAATATAAAATAAAATATAAAATAAAATATAAAATAAAATAAATAAAATAAATAAAATAATAAAATAATAAAATAAATAAATAAATAAAATAAATAAAATAAATAAAATAAATAAAATAAATAAATAATAAAATAAATAAATAAAATAATAAATAAAGATAAATAAAAAATAGGGGTAGACTGCTCTTGAGCGAGGAGGCTCGACCCTCGGCTCCATTCTTCCCAGAAGCAGTTGCTCTGCTCGGACGGGACAGAGACCCGCGAAAGCGGCGACTCGCAAGATGCGTGTCAGAGGCAGCGGCTAAACACGGAAGTGGCAGCGCCTGCATTCAGACGTTCTTTCAAATACACGTGGGGGGAAAAAAAAGAACCTCGGACGCTTTTTCAGGGCGGGCGTTGCAGCCGCCGAGACCACGCGTGGAGAGAGCCCCTGCGGTACCTTCTTTTTCTCCAGGCCGCCCATCGTGACCGACCGGCCGCTTCTCCCCCGCCGCCTTCGGTCCACGTGGTGAAGATGCTTCCGGGGAAAGGGCTACGCCCCGCCCCTTCCGCCATCGGGAGGCCCTACTCTTCCTTCTCTGAGGGTTGTCTACATTAGTGCCTGAATGGGAGCCGGGGGGCGGCTCTAAAGGCCTCGGGAGCGGAGTCAGCGTGGGTGGGAAGATGTGCTTTATCCTCGTGGTTGATCACGCCACGAAACTCTTCCCCCGAGGTCGCTTTTTCGAGCAGGCACATAATTAGAAGGCCGGAGAAGGGTCCTCTGGAGAAAAGGGTCCTCTCGGGGGGGGGGAGCATGATGGGGATTGGGTGTCCGGGATAAAGAGGCGGGGCACGAAGCCGAGTTTTTCCGCGTCTCTCTGCTGCCCCCTGGAGGCCTCGGACTGAGAGCTCCGCTTTGGGTTCTTCTTAAGGGACCGGATTTTGCTTTGCTTTGGCGCA
>NW_022473806.1:7500-30257 GCF_009769535.1 Thamnophis elegans | reverse complement strand
AAGAAAACACGGATAGAAGGAAGGAAGCTAGGTAGGTCAAGGGGTTGGAGAGAAAAGGAAGGAAGGAGGAAGGGAAAGGAAGAAAACAGAAGAAAGAAAATGGAATGGAGGAAGGAAGGAAGGAAGGAAGGAAGGAAGGAAGGAACTTTATCTTTCACACTCCTCTTAACATTTAACCCAAACCTGTACCAAGCCAATCTGTAAATCTCAAACAAACATCGTCTAGGGGAGATCAGCCAAGTCAGAGCCCGGCTCTCCTGTGCTCTGTTTGAGGATAAATCTCTTGAAGAAATAAAGCGGGATTAATGATTAAACAGGAGAGATGAACACGATTGCCAAGGAGCCGTAAGCACCAGTCTCTTTTCAGGCCACCTTTTTATTTTGTTTTATTTTTATTTTGGGAAGCGGAGGGGGCCTCCCAACCTCTCAGGAACCCAGCAGCCTTTCAAGTGATCCCTGCATCCTAAGTCAACAAACGCCTGTCCTTAGATCAGATATCTCAACTGGCCTCTGTTTCCCCCAGTTTCTAGCACTTGTCCCTAGTAAATGATTTCCTGTCGTGCCCTTAGATTTGACTTTTGAGAAGGCCTGGATCCCACCCAGCCCACTCCCCCCTCTTTTTTTCGGAGGCGATGTGAGATGTTTGGTTTAGGTTTCTTCCCAGGGTCTCCCCCAGCCCAAGTTATTCTGGGTTATTTTGATAACCCATCTGGCCTGTTCCTGGGGCATTTCCGAAGACGACCTTCCTCGCCCAGTTTCGTAGGGGCAAACCAGGCTGTTCTTCCTTGATATGGAAGGACGATCCCGATGAGCAATGAGATTCCAAGAAGAGAACTTGTGGAGGCGGTTCACCCACAATACCGCGAAGCCCTTATCCGCGCCGACATAAGCGCAGAGGGCAAATCCGTGCCGTCCGAAGCGCTAAGGAAAAAGTTGACCCTAGCGCGACGACATAACCGCGGAGGGCAAATCCGTGCCTTCCGAAGCACTCAGCACCCTAACCCTAACCCTAAACCTAACCCTAAACCTAACCCTAACCCTAAACCTAAACCTAACCCTAACCCTAAACCTAAACCTAAACCTAACCCTAAACCAAACCCCTAAACCTAATCCTAACCCTTACCTTAATTTAAATCGGCTTTCTGCCGCCGTGCTGTTTTAAAGCGCCCTTCTGTCGCCGCACTGTTGTCGCCGCGGTGATGACATCGCGGTGATGACGTCGCGGCTTTAGCAATGCGGTTTTGTCGCCGCTATTTTGACGAGCGCGGTTTTGTCGTGCCACGTGTGGAGGCCATTAGTTCCCAAGAAGAGGAGATGAATTAAAGGACAAGAGTTTAAACCAGAAGGGCCCAACCTTGGCAACTTTAAGACCCTTGGACTTCCAACTCCCAGAATTCTCCAGAAAGATACTTTGGGTAGTTCCTACTCCACACACCCTCTAAGGAGACCTGGACTAGGGGATAATATGTCTCCATCTTTGTTGAAACATAAACCCCTGATTCTTTATGGTGGCTGCTGGTTTAGAGGATTCATGCCTTACTCAAGTTTCTCACACAAAAAAGCCAGCACAGTTCTAGGCTGCATCAACAGAGGGATCGAATCAAGATCACGTGAAGTGTTAATGCCACTTTATAAGGCCTTGGGAAGGCCACACTTGGAATACTCCATCCAGTTTTGGTCATCACAATGTAAAAGAGATGTGGAGACTCTGGAAAGAGTGCAGAGAAGAGCAACAAAGAGGATTAGGGGACTGGAGACTAAAACATATGAGGAACGGTTGCAGGAACTGGGTATGTCTAGTTTAATTAAAAAAAAGGACTAGGGGAGACATGATAGCAGTCTTCCAATATCTCAGGGGCTGCCCCAAAGAAGAGGGAGTCAAGTTATTCTCCAAAGCACCTGAGGGTAGGACAAGAAGTAATGGGTGGAAACTAATCAAGGAGAGAAGCAACTTAGAACTGAGGAGAAATTTCCTGACAGCGAGAACAATTAATCAGTGGGAAGACTCCAGAAGTTGTGAATGCTCCAACACATGAAGAGATTGGACAACCATGTGTCTGAAACGGTATAGGGTTCCCTGCCTAAGCAGGGAGTTGAACTAGAAGACCTCCAAGGTCCCTTCCAACACTGTCACTCTGTTCTTACTTATTTCTCCGAAGGAAAGCATTTCAAGTAAGTTGGGTGAGTCCTCCGCAGAGGTCAAAGGTTTGAGAGAGAGTGGTGGCCATCCAGGAACTACAGAGCCACAGTCCCAAATGATTGAAGCCATCCCTTTTCTCTCTGGCTTCCAATCTGGTCCCAACTGATGATCTCTAGATGGAAGTTCTCCATCCTGCTTCAAAGCAATGCCATCCCTCCCCTCTTCCCCCAAAACTTCTCAGATAGACTTTTCTTTATTCCTTCTGAAAGGGCAAAAGGTCTCTTTCTCATTCCAGCCGCTGCAGATTGGAACGTCCCCATGAATTCTGTCCAACCGGCTCGCTCCACCCTGTCAAAAGCATCATACATTTTTGGGGGGCACCCAATCCAGCAAAACGTTGGCCAACTGTGGCCGATGAGCCCCCATTGCCCATCTGCAGCCAGGCCCTCCGCCCCACCACAAAGACACGGGTTGGTTTTTTCCCCTCATCCATGCCCAAGAGTT
This sequence comes from Thamnophis elegans, assembly GCF_009769535.1. Classification (NCBI taxonomy): domain Eukaryota; kingdom Metazoa; phylum Chordata; class Lepidosauria; order Squamata; family Natricidae; genus Thamnophis; species Thamnophis elegans. The sequence goes on along the minus strand of NW_022473806.1, from coordinate 27,613 downwards.
ATGTACCAAAGTTGGAACTTGACCGCAACTCTTAACGGCCTTTCGGTGACTGGTGTTTCTCTCCATGTCGCACGGAAGGGAGGAGGAGGAGCTGAGATGTTCTACTCAGCTACTTTTCATAGGATTTGGGGGGGGGGGAACCCCTTCCAATTCTTTGCATTCGGCCTTGCTCCCTTGGCGCGGGGGTGAGGCTGGCAGCTCTCTTGCGGGCGCGTCTGCGCTCCCAACACGGTAACTGTGAAGGTCAGTTCCAACTCTGCAGAGGCGATGATGAATACGCTATTCTTGTGGGCAACTTCTTTCCTCCCCCCTCTCCTCTTCTTTCTCAATGTTGACTGTTCAGTGGACATTTCCTGGCTTCAGAGAAAACCCAGAGAATGGGACGCTTTGTCTTGGGCAAAAGATCTTTAAAATGCAACATTTCCACCCTGCCATCCCTCGGTGGCCCGCCTCGCTCCCCTCCTCCCTGATTTTATAGCCTTTGTTTGCTGGCATGTGCGAAGGAGGAACGAGGAGCTTTTCCTGACTTGGGGCCACTGGCTTGGCACGGGGGGGGGGGAAAAAAACACTGTATCAGGACGCATGTTAAGATGGTTGTTTGGGCACTTGGATGCTCAAAATACCTTTCAGGGCTCGATCTGCGGTGTCAACGGAGTGCAGGGAGGTGGTGAAGACCACATTTTGCCGGTTCCCCAACTACATTTCTCAGCTCTGGTTTGGAGGCTGTTGGGAGATTTTATTGCGAGAAGCTTTCTCTCGGAAGTGGACTTTTTTCTTCCTGTCTTGAGGGTCAAGAGTTTATCCCAAGCGGAACCGTTTAGAGAAATCAGCAGGAAGTTGAGATTGGAATCAGGGGTGAAATGTTTGGGCCAGTTTGCCTGAACTGGTAGTAAAAATCCTACAGTTTGGCCAAACCTGCCAAGTTTCCAAACCAGTTCCCTGGTGGGGGTGGCATGGTTTCCCCCTCCCCCTTTTTAATGTTTTGTGCATGCAAAATTGGCCATGAATAGTTGACCATGGTGATTTGGCCATGTTGAGTTGGCTGTGGGAAATTGGCCATGGCTAGTTGACCATGGTGATTTGGCCATGTTGAATTGGCCATGGGAAATTGGCCATGAATAGTTGACCATGGTGATTTGGCCATGTTGAGTTGGCCATGGGAAATTGGCCATGGCTAGTTGACCATGGTGATTTGGCCATCCATGTTAAGTTAGCCGTGGGAAATTGGCCATGAATAGTTGACCATGGTGATTTGGCCATGTTGAGTTGGCTATGGGGAATTGGCCATGGCTAGTTGACCATGATAAGTTGGCCATGTTGAGTTGGCTTTGGGGATTGGCCATGGCTAGTTGACCATGGGGAATTGGCTAGGGGGAGTTGGCCGTGACTTGTTGACCATGTTAGTTGTGGTGAGTTGTCCCATTCAGTCCCATTACAGTAGCAGGCTGGTTTCCTTCCCCTTCCCCTTCCTTGATTTGTAGTTGGGGAAAGGATCGAGGAGAAGGCATTTCCTGGTGATTAATAGCCCGTGGAATGGAGTTGCGCCAGAGCGGTAACCCTGCCCTTTCACAGACCTTTCGGAAATGCTCTGTGGGTGAGCTGTTTTTGCTACACTCCAGCCTTGATGTATTGTCATCCTGAGAGGCATTTCTCCCTTTTCTTCCTTTTCTGTTCTGGTGGCTATTTCTGGGCCTCCCCAAACAGAGCCAGTGAGCTAACTCTGTTGCTTTGTTCTCCTTCCTCCCAAGGGAGGAGGAGGTTTTTCTGGCAAGAAGTCCTCCTGACAAAGGTTGGAGAGGATGCAGAAGGGTGGTTGGGTCAGCATCATCTCCTAGTTAGGCAAGAATGGGGCAAGATGCAGATGGACTTCACAAACTACCTTCTGCTCCTTCTTCCTAAATTGGTTAATCCAGCAAGTAAGATGAGTGAGAAGTCCTTCTGGGGTTGAGGGAAGGTCATTTGACCAAATCTGATCAAGGAGAACCAGATGTTTTCTTTCTTTGGGCAACTGAATAATAGAATAACAGATCTGGAAGGGACCTTGGAGGTCTTTTAGTCCAATCCTCTGTTCAAGCAGGAGAGAGACCCTGTACCATTCCAGACAAGTGGCTGTCCGGTTTCTTCTTAAAAACTTCCAGTGTTGGAGCATTTACAACTTCTGGAGGCAAGTTGTTCCACCTATTAATTGTCCTCACTGTCAGGAAATTTCTCCTTAGTTCTAAATTGCTTCTCTCCTTGATTAGCTTCTACCCATTGCCTCTTGTCCTACCCTCAGGTGCTTTGGAGAATAGCTTGACTCCCTCTTCTTTGTGGCAACCTCTGAGATATTGGAAGACTGCTATCATGTCTCCCCTGGTCCTTCTTTTCATCAAACTAGACATACCCAGTTCCAGCAACCGTTCTTCGTATGTTTTAGCCTCCAGTTCCCCAATCCTCTTTGTTGCTCTTCTCTGCACTCTTTCTAGAGCCTCCATATCTTTCTTATATCATGGCAACCAAAACTGGATGCCGTATTCCAAGTATGGCCTTACCAAGGCCTTATAAAGTGGTATCAACACTTCGCGTGATCTTGATTCTATCCCTCTGTTGATGCAGCCAAGAACTGTGTTGGCTTTTTTGGTAGCTGCTGCACACGGCTGGCTCCTATTTAAACAGTTTGTCCACTAGGACTCCAAGATCCCTCTCCCAGTTACTACTGTTGAGCGAGGCACCACATACACTATATACTCTTGAATTCTGTTTTGTTATAGAGTCAAGATGAGCTAATGTGGGCTTCTTAGGAATTTCTTGGGAAGAAACAAAGTCTAGAGGTCCTGACTTTTCAGGATCTGGCTGGTATTTGAGGCAGGAACATGTGGTTTTCCAGAGCCACATCGTTTATATTTGAGTGGAGAAATCACCCGTCCTTCCTGTTGCTTTGAACAGTGGTGCCTCTCCAAGCCGAACCAAATTTCTTTCATCCCGCCGTTGTCCAATTAATTTTGGCGAACCAAGAGTCGCAGGAATGGATTGGTGGACATCGCTCCAAGAAAGGGCTTACTTTTGAAACCCAAATCCTGAGGCCCATTCAGGAGACTCCGTTCAACGTGTGTGTGTGTGTGTGTGTGATGAATATCGCAGGCCAAAACCAGGAGTGTGTTTGCGAAGCAAAGACCAGCGAAATTGAACGGAACGTGCTCCAAATTATCCTGGTGTGGAGTTTAAATGAAAACCAGCTGCTCTGCCTTTCCAAAACATTTTTTTTTAAAAAGGGTTTTCAAAACATCACCTTGAGTTTGGGTTGAGTCCTAGAGCATCTGCTGGAGCAATTAGGGTGTCACTGTTCCCAAACTTGTAATTCTGATGGCTTGAGCTTCAGCCACTGGTAGGAATAAAGCTAATGCTGACTATTGAGGCTTCATCCATTTCTGGTAAATTATCCGGCACATGAGCGAAAGGACTGAACATTTGCAAGCTGAATGGGTTGGTTTTCTTCTTGTTGATGTTCTTCTTCTTGGATTTGGTCCAGCTGCTACAGCCAACAGCAATTTCCATTGGATTTGATGTGACTTGAAGTTTGCTTCTGCTTGGCTCAAGCTAAGATAGAATTGGGCATTTAAAAAGAACACAACTTATTTTTCCATAGTATGTTTAGTCAATGTTTAGTCAATTAGCTATTGCTAATTGTTCAGTAATAGAGAGCCATGTGGATTGGTGTTGAAAGCATTAGACCAGAACTGCGGAGATACAGAGTTAAGTCCACCCTTCACTACACAGAAGCTCCTTGGATGACCTTGGGAGACGCAGATCCAAGTTTGCCCTCAATCCTACAGAAGCTCCTTGGATGATCTTGGGAGATGCAGATCCAAGTTTACCCTCAATCCTATAGAAGCTCCTTGGATGACCTTGGGAGAGGCAGATCCAAGTTTACCCTCAATCCTATAGAAGCTCCTTGGATGACCTTGGGAGAGGCAGATCCAAGTTTGCCTTCAATCCTACAGAAGCTCCTTAGATGACCTTGGGAGACGCAGATCCGTTTGCCTTCAATCCTACAGAAGCTCCTTGGATGACCTTGGGAGACGCAGATCCAAGTCTGCCCTCAATCCTACAGAAGCTCCTTGGATGACCTTGGGAGAGGCAGATCCAAGTTTACACTCAATCCTACAGAAGCTCCTTAGATGACCTTGGGAGACGCAGATCCGTTTGCCTTCAATCCTACAGAAGCTCCTTGGATGACCTTGGGAGACGCAGATCCAAGTCTGCCCTCAATCCTACAGAAGCTCCTTGGATGACCTTGGGAGAGGCAGATCCAAGTTTACACTCAATCCTATAGAAGCTCCTTGGATGACCTTGGGAGAGGCAGATCCAAGTTTACACTCAATCCTACAGAAGCTCCTTAGATGACCTTGGGAGATGCAGATCCAAGTTTGTCCTCAATCCTACAGAAGCTCCTTGGATGACCTTGGGAGAGGCAGATCCAAGTTTACACTCAATCCTACAGAAGCTCCTTGGATGACCTTGGGAGAGGCAGATCCAAGTTTACACTCAATCCTACAGAAGCTCCTTGGATGACCTTGGGAGATGCAGATCCAAGTTTACCCTCAATCCTACAGAAGCTCCTTGGATGACCTTGGGAGATGCAGATCCAAGTTTGTCCTCAATCCTACAGAAGCTCCTTGGATGACCTTGGGAGAGGCAGATCCAAGTTTACACTCAATCCTATAGAAGCTCCTTGGATGACCTTGGGAGATGCAGATCCAAGTTTGTCCTCAATCCTACAGAAGCTCCTTGGATGACCTTGGGAGAGGCAGATCCAAGTTTGCCCTCAATCCTATAGAAGCTCCTTGGATGACCTTGGGAGACGCAGATCCAAGTTTGCCCTCAATCCTACAGAAGCTCCTTGGATGACCTTGGGAGACGCAGATCCAAGTTTGCCCTCAATCCTACAGAAGCTCCTTGGATGACCTTGGGAGGCGCAGATCCAAGTTTGCCCTCAATCCTACAGAAGCTCCTTGGATGACCTTGGGAGACGCAGATCCAAGTTTACACTCAATCCTATAGAAGCTCCTTGGATGACCTTGGGAGACGCAGGTCCAAGTTTGCCCTCAATCCTACAGAAGCTCCTTGGATGACCTTGGGAGACGCAGATCCAAGTTTACACTCAATCCTATAGAAGCTCCTTGGATGACCTTGGGAGACACAGATCCAAGTTTGCCCTCAATCCTACAGAAGCTCCTTAGATGACCTTGGGAGGCGCAGATCCAAGTTTGCCCTCAATCCTACAGAAGCTCCTTGGATGACCTTGGGAGACGCAGATCCAAGTTTACACTCAATCCTATAGAAGCTCCTTGGATGACCTTGGGAGAGGCAGATCCAAGTTTACACTCAATCCTACAGAAGCTCCTTGGATGACCTTGGGAGACACAGATCCAAGTTTGCCCTCAATCCTACAGAAGCTCCTTGGATGACCTTGGGAGACACAGATCCACGTCTGCCCTCAATCCTACAGAAGCTCCTTGGATGACCTTGGGAGAGGCAGATCCACGTCTGTCCTCAATCCTACAGAAGCTCCTTGGATGACCTTGGGAGATGCAGATCCAAGTTTGCCCTCAATCCTACAGAAGCTCCTTGGATGACCTTGGGAGATGCAGATCCACGTCTGCCCTCAATCCTACAGAAGCTCCTTGGATGACCTTGGGAGAGGCAGATCCAAGTTTGCCTTCAATCCCACAGAAGCTCCTTGGATGACCTTGGGAGAGGCAGATCCAAGTTTGCCCTCAATCCTACAGAAGCTCCTTGGATGACCTTGGGAGACACAGATCCAAGTCTGCCCTCAATCCTACAGAAGCTCCTTGGATGACCTTGGGAGACACAGATCCAAGTCTGCCCTCAATCCTACAGAAGCTCCTTGGATGACCTTGGGAGAGGCAGATCCACGTCTGCCCTCAATCCTACAGAAGCTCCTTGGATGACCTTGGGAGACGCAGATCCACGTCTGCCCTCAATCCTACAGAAGCTCCTTGGATGACCTTGGGAGAGGCAGATCCACGTCTGCCCTCAATCCTACAGAAGCTCCTTGGATGACCTTGAGAGAGGCAGATCCAAGTTTGCCTTCAATCCCACAGAAGCTCCTTGGATGACCTTGGGAGACGCAGATCCAAGTTTGCCCTCAATCCTACAGAAGCTCCTTGGATGACCTTGGGAGACACAGATCCAAGTCTGCCCTCAATCCTACAGAAGCTCCTTGGATGACCTTGGGAGAGGCAGATCCACGTCTGCCCTCAATCCTACAGAAGCTCCTTGGATGACCTTGGGAGAGGCAGATCCAAGTTTGCCTTCAATCCCACAGAAGCTCCTTGGATGACCTTGGGAGAGGCAGATCCACGTCTGCCCTCAATCCTACAGAAGCTCCTTGGATGACCTTGGGAGAGGCAGATCCACGTCTGCCCTCAATCCTACAGAAGCTCCTTGGATGACCTTGGGAGAGGCAGATCCAAGTTTGCCTTCAATCCCACAGAAGCTCCTTGGATGACCTTGGGAGACACAGGTCCATGCCCACCATCAGATGCTGCTTGAATGACTTTGGGAGATGCAGGTCCAGGTCCACCTCAGTCCTACAGAATTTCCTTGAATAACCTTGGGAGATGCAGATTCAAGTCAACCCTTAGCCACATAGAAAGCTCCTTGGAAGACCTTTGGAGACCCAGGTCCATGTCCACCTTCAGCTACATCGAACCTTCTTGGACGTTGGATCAGAACGTCTTGCTCAGCCTAACCTACTTCAAAGGGTTGTGCGGGGAGGGGGGGGGAAATGGCAGGAAAGATTATAGCCCCTTAAACTCTTGGAAGAATCTCTTCTAATCTCCTAGGAGTGTGGGTAGAAAGGAGAAATAATTAGCATAAACATGCCCAAATTCACTAATTAAAAAAGTAAAGGTTCCCCTTGCACATATGTGTTAGTTGTTCCCGACTCTAGGGGGCGGTGCTCATCTCTTTTTAAAAGCCGAAGAGCCAGCGCTGTCCGAAGACGTCTCCGTGGTCATGTGGCCGGCATGACTAAAGGCCAAAGGCGCACGGAACACTGTTACCTTCTCACCAAAGGTGGTCCCTATTTTTCTACTTGCATTTTTTTACATGCTTTCGAACTGCTAGGTTGGCAGAAGCTGGGACGAATAACAGGAGCTCACTCCGTTACACGGCGCTAGGGATTCGAACGGCCGAACTGCCAACCTTTCTGATCGACAAGCACAGCGTCTTAGCCACTGAGCCACCGTGCCCCTTTGATTCACTAATTATATCCATCTAAAAAATGAGTTTCCTAGGGTAGAAGGCCTAAGGTCACTCAGCTACACCTCAGAGCCTCCTTCATTACTAACCAGGTTGACTGAAGTTTTCTTGGAAAAATAAAACCGTTCCTCCTTCACTGATTTCAAACATTAATGGGATATTTCGGTTGACTTCAGGATTTGGAAATGCTTTCTTCAGACCAAATGCTGGTGAGCAGCCTGATCTCGAGAGATGTTGAATTCGCATTATTCAGATTCCTGATGTCTTAACAAATTTCAGAAGGCAATTTGACCTCGCAACAGTTCTTGGGCTGAGAAATCACTCCTCAGGCTAATAAATGTTTGGTCGTCAAAGCAATAAATCTTCTCTGATCCCAGGAATTTCTAAAAACAGTTCTTCGGAACGGTTATTATTTCCACTTCTGGACTGAGCCAATCTGAGCTCCGGGTGGTGAGAATGACAGGAGTTGACCTAGAAAATAATACTCTGCCTTAGCCACTGATTGGGGATTCAGAATCTTTCTCTGTCCCAAACCTCCAAGGTCACATTTTCATAACCAGACAGCAATCTCACAAGATCCCTAATGATTTGCTGGTACAGTGGTGATAGCTTGTGCAAATAATAATATTGTCATAAGAATAGAATAAGAATAAGGATAGAAAATAGAATAGAAAATATAACACAAAATAGAATAGAATAGAAAATAGAATAAAAACTAGAATAGAAAATGGAATAGGAAATAGAATAGAAAATAGAATAGAAAGAATAGAAAATAGAATAGAATAGAAAATAAAACAGAAAATAGAATAGAATAGAAAATAGAATAGAAACTAGAATAGAAATTAGAATAGGAAATAGAATAGAAAATAGAATAGAAAATAGAATAGAAAGAATAGAAAATAGAATAGAATAGAAAATATAACAGAAAATAGAATAGGATAGAAAATAGAATAAAAACTAGAACAGAAATTAGAATAGGAAATAGAATAGAAAATAGAATAGAATAGAAAATAGAATAGAAAATAGAATAGAAAATAGAATAGAAAGAATAGAAAATAGAATAGAAAGAACAGAAAATAGAATAGAATAGAAAATATAACAGAAAATAGAATAGAATAGAAAATAGAATAGGAAATAGAATAGAAAATAGAATAGAAAATAGAAGAAAGAATAGAAAATAGAATAGAAAGAATAGAAAATAGAATAGAAAGAATAGAAAATAGAATAGAAAATAGAACAGAAAATAGAATAGAATAGAAAATAGAATAAAAACTAGAATAGAAATTAGAATAGGAAAGAATAGAAAATAAAATAGAAAATAGTACAGGGAGGGAATGGAAGGGAAGGGAAGAGAATCTATTGAAAATGGAATGGAAGGGGAGGGGAGGGGTGAGAAGAGGAAAAAGAAGGATGGATAATAGAAGAGAAGGGAAGAGAAGAAGAGAATGGAAGAGAAGAGAAAAAGGAAGGCTGGAGAAGAGGAAAGAAGAGAAGGGAAGGGAATTCTTTATTGGCCAAGTGTGATTGGACACACCAGGAATTTGTCCCCTTTCCAGAAGCAATCAGTGCACATGCAAACAACAGAGTAATTGGTCATACATCATAAATCTGAGTTGTAACCATTAATCATAACATGCAAACAAGTAGTAATAAATCATAGGATGGCAATAGAAGAAGAAAGTAGAGAAGATGAGAAGGATAATAGCAACACAGCCTACTACATGGGTAAATATCTTTAGGCCAGAGACAGCGCTGTGGGTATTAGATATTCGACAGAGTGACAATACAGGAGAAAAACTTGCTTGGTGATGCCACACTTCGGATACTCGAGATGAAGTGAAATGTCTCCCGTAGGAATTTACAACCCCTTCTGAAGCCGTATTTTACAAGGCAATAAATATTTCAGATATGGGCTCTGTGTTTGCCTGCATCTGTGTTTCAGAGATTGGCCCACCAGGTGAGAATCAGATCCCATGTGCCTCTTAGTCTCCTGATTTCCCCAGGATTTCAGTCGTTAGCCACCTTTAAATGAAATAAGTTTATTAAGGGCGCAGAAAGAGTCCAGGTTTTCCCATCGATATCTTAACGGGGGATATCTTTGGAGCTGTTTTTGAAAGGAGTGTACCATGGTTGGATAAACCTGGCTTAAAACGGGGATTGCTGTGCTCTCTGCAAAATCATCTGGTTTAGTTTTGCTGCCTTCATCTCTTCGGGACGGTTTAGGTCCTACTGGGCCATCCAGGGGCAAAAGTGCCATCGGCGGACTCGGACTGTTGAGTCCGCACGATGTATCGTCGCGACATTGGCTCCTCCTCTCGGGGCTCCCAAGCATACTGTTAAGGGGGTCTTTGGCCTGCGGACGAGTAACAAACCACTAAATTTAAGATTCAGGTGGTCTAAAAAACCAAGGAAAAATTTCCTGACGGTGAGAACAATTAATCACTTGCCTCCAGAAGTTTTACATGCTCCAACACTGGAAGTTTCTAAAAAGAGATTGGATAACCCTTTGTCTGAAGTGGTGTTGGGTTTCCTGCCTAAGCAGGGGGTTGGGCTAGAAGACCTCCAAGGTCCCTTCCAACTCTGTTATTCTATTCTATTCTACCCTACGTCGCCTTGAACTGATTTACTTTTGGATGCTATTTGGAGCTCTGAGACACATTGTTCAATAGAAGAAGCCCTTCTGCATGTCTGAAATGGCCATTCCCCCAATGTAAAAACCCAAGGAACGTGGTGTTTTGGTGATATGTACTTGATTCTTTTGGTCTTCTCTTCTAGGGCACAGCTTCCGTCCTTCAGCGTAGGTCCGACAAAGAGGAATACGTAGAAGTTGGACGCCTGGGGCCATCCGATTATTTTGGTAAGCTCCGTGGAATGGAACGGTTCAGAAACACCGATGAATGTCAGCGTTGGCATTTATGGGAGAATTGGGTGTGTCTACGCATGGCGTTCACAAATGCACTTATCGGTGGTTGCTGGAATTGTAAAGTAGCACATCCCTCGTTGGGCAGAGGTAGTATCCAGCCGGTTCTCTCCGTTTCGGGGGAACCGGAAGCGGTGGCTGCGGGAGGCTCCGCCCCCCCCGCCCCAATGTAATGTACGACCGCTGCGCATGCGCAGACGAGGCCCACGTCTCCGATTTGCAAACCGGTAGAGCAGGTAAGTGAATCCCACCTGTGGTACAGGGGGTCTTCTGATCCCCTCTTGGATCCAGCGAGCTTTCAATCACCTTTCCAAATCATTATGGAGGTTGGGGGGCGGGGGGGGGATAGATGTGTCCTATCCCAACCACAGCAGTTGGGAATTATGGGAAATTTCATCCACCTCACTTGCAGAACTCCATATTCGTGTTAGATATCAAGGGCAACATCTAAGGTAAAAGTTTTAGACCGTGTACAAGGCATTCTTTGATCTGCTACGATGTCCTTTGATGAGGAGAAATGTTAATAAGGAAGCAATGAATAGCTCAGAGGAGAAAATTGAGGAGAAGACCTCAGCACGGACGACTGAGAAGAAATCAGACTATTGGCTCAGAAAGGAAAAGGGGGAGAGGTGAGAGGTCACCAACTTGTGGTCCGTGGACCACTGGTGGTCCATGGGGAAATTTTGGTGGTCTACAAAATAAAATGTTTGCACTTTTTATATTGCACTAAATCCGGGGTCCTCAAACTACGGCCCCTGGGATGGATACGTGCAATGAACGTTTGTGTTGCTGCAGAGAGTCTCCCCCTTCGGGGGTCTTTTTGTGCAGGTCGGAGGGGGGCAGAAATTCTGACTTGGGGTCTGCTTCAAAGTGGGGGGCTTTGGGCGAAGGCTGGAGGGAAGAGCCGCTGGTGGCGAAGAGCCGGAGGGCCTCGTTCCAGTGGGACTGCATCATGGTTTGGAACTGGCTGACCATCTCAGCCCACTGTGCCTCCAGGCGCCGGCACCTGGCCTTGCACTCCCGCAGGTCTTCCCTCTGCTTGGAAAGCCCATGCTCCTAGTCCTCAGTGAGGTCCTTCTGCTGAGCCTCCTTCTTGGTCTGATCCAATTTGAACTGAGCTGTTTGGCCAACTCTTTCTCCTGGTGGCTGCTTAGCTCCAGCAACGGCTTCCTGTTGGGGCCCTAAGGAGCCTGGTCGGGCAGGCGAGGAGGGGCTGGGAGGGGAGGGGCAAGTAGAGACTGGCAAGGCGCCCTTCGACATGAGTGGCGTCGAGTTGGCCACGCCCACCCAGTCACATGACTAACTAGCCACGCCCAGTCCTTAGGCAGATCGTATTAGTGGTCTGCGGGATTTAAAATTATGAATTGAGCAGCCCCTGAGGTCCAAAAGTTTGGGGACCCCTGAAATAGGGGTCAAGATAATAGGAATTTCAAGATAAGCGATCCTTCTCAAATTGTTCCACTCGTTCTTCCGTAATGTATTTTAAGGATGGTGTCCGGGTTTCCTGCTCAGTTTTGCCAAATAGGGCGGAATAATTGCCTGCTAAATTCCCGATCTGGAAATCGCTAATGATAGGAGCCCGAGATCAAAGCGTGTTCTCCAGATGTGTACGACGATGGTGACGCTACGTTTTCTTCCCACTTTCCCAGGGGAAATCGCCCTCCTGCTCAACAGGCCCAGGGCCGCTACTGTGGTGGCCCGCGGCCCCTTGAAGTGCGTGAAGCTGGACCGCCCCCGCTTCGAACGTGTCCTGGGCCCTTGCTCCGAAATCCTCAAGAGGAACATCCAGAGATACAACAGTTTCATCTCTCTCACGGTCTAGAGCCCTCTTTGGCTCATCCTTTTACGTTTAAACTTGTGCACTTAAAAAAAAAAAAAAGGAAAGAAAGAAAGCGATCTGTGGTGGTTCGTAGCTTTACGAAGGAAAGCAGAGGCACATTTATTTTACGCAGATGTTTTTCAGTGTTGACGTCCCGTGCATTAGATGTTCAATCGCTGTGTATTGTTAAGAAGACAGCAGGTAGCTGGTTGTCAGTGATTTTATGGAAAACGTTAGATTTTATCGTTCTGCACTTTGAGTTAAACTCCAGATTTATGCCTCCCTGGTTTCTCCAAACTTCTCACCACCCGATGTAACATTTCCAGATCTTTTCACTGTGCAGTGCAGAAACCACTTTCCTGTGTGCCTCAACTTTTATTTCTCCTGACAAACTACGTCCAACTCTCACTTCTCTAGAACAACGTAGGGTGCTCACTCATTTGGAACATTCTCATCTAGCGAGACTACATAACCCATGTGATGATTGGGCATTGATGGCCCCATGGCCCCAGGTAGCATTGCAGAACTAGCCCATTAAGACTTCCAGACATTGCCCCAAATAGCCATTTTAAAGGTGACCGAAGGTGGCTCAGTGGCTAAGACCCTGAGCTTGTCGATCAGAAAGGTCGGCGGTTCGGCGGCTTGAATCCCTAGCGCTGCATAATGGAGTGAGCTCCTGTGACTTGTCCCAGCTTCTGCCAACCTAGCAGTTCGAAAGCACTTAAAAATGCAAGTAGAAAAATAGGAACCACCTTTGGTGGGAAGGGAACAGTGTTCCGTGCGCCTTCGGCGTTGAGTCATGCCGGCCACATGACCACGGAGACGTCTTCGGACAGCGCTGGCTCTTTGGCTTTGAAACCAAGATGAGCACCGCCCCCTAGAGGTGGGGACGACTAGCACATGTGCGAGGGGAACCTTTACCTTTAAGGTAAAAACAATGAAATGCCCAACGGGAAAGAATAAAATGTCTTCAGTTGAGTTTGAACTCAAGAGAAAGCCAACCCATTTTCTTTGATTGTTATTGTCTTGGCACAAAGCTCTCTTCATGCTGCTGATAGGCTATTGAAAGTCTATTAAAAGCAAATGGAGACATTTGACCTGGAAGGAATTGTGATGAAGCCCCATTGGGCATCAAGTCATCCGTCCTCTATCTGGTTGACATTGACTTGAAGGAATCACCTTGGCCACTTGAGAAACTCAGCTAGCACCAAACCAGGGTAAAATTAAGTCTCCAACAGTGTTTTCCCAACTTTTAAGATGTGTACGCTTCAACTTTACGCTAGCTGAGGATTCTGGGAGTTGAAGTCCACACAATCTTAAAACAGCCAAGTTGAAGAACATTGGCATACCTCAATCAATCAATCAATCAGTCCGTCAATCAATCAATCAATCAATCAATCAATCAATCCACACATATAATGTAAAATCTGTTTCCTGTAAAACGTGTCAGTATTCCATTCTCTGTGTATTTTTTTTAAAGAAAGCTTTTCTTTGCAGTTAATATTTGTTTACACCATTCATTTTGCTTACCCTGTTGCGATGCATGGGGGAAGCCAAATAATTGTGACTGGAGAAATATGTAGTCAATCTTTGATCACTGCCATATGGTTGAGGGCCATTGGCCTCAGGGTCTAGGGAATCTAAAGTCTCAGCTCCAGGACTAGAGTTTTACAGATATTTTTTAAAAAAAACCTTCTACAAAGATGAAAGAAGGGACACTACTAAAATTGATGGAACCTGGGTTGAGTTGCAAAATCCGTGGAGAATTAATTTAGGCATCCCTTCCCAATCCTATTGCCATAGGATTGCGGTTTTTCAAAATTTTCAGCTGGCTGATGATATCCAGTCCCGGAACATTTAGTGGATGACATGTTATATTTATGCTGATAAATAAATAAAGGGAGACTAGTATAGATCTATTTCAAGCTATTTAGCTCTCATCAGCTAGCCATACCCAAGTTTTTGGGAATCGAACCTGTGCTCCATTGCCTCCCAGGCAGGGAGTTAACCTTTTGAGCTACACAGAACGACTCCTTTATCAGCCAGCCAGGGTGGGAGGTATATACTTAAAGTCACAACCCCTGGTATGCCCAAGTATGGGAGGAAGGTCACACTTCCACTCTCTGTCATTAGGCTCGTCACAAGAGACCATCCAGACAGAAACCCAATATTTTTTACTGTTGCCTTTTTTGTTACATTTGTTATATTTATGCTGATAAATAAATAAAGGGAGACTAGTATAGATCTATTTCAAGCTATTTAGCTCTCATCAGCTATATATATATATATTTAGTGTCACAACCCCTGGTAAGCCCCAATTATGGGAGGAAACTAACTACTTCCATCATCTGTCAATTGGCTCGTCACAAGAGTCCATCACGACAGAAACCCAATATTTTTACTGTTGCCTTTGTTATATTTGTGTTTTATTTGTGCTGATAAATAAATAAAGGGAGACTAGTATAGATCTATTTCAAGCTGTTTAGCTCTCATCAGCTAGCCATACCCTTACTGGGATTCGAACCTGTGCTGTATTTCATCTTAGGCAAACGTCTTAGCCATTATGCCACAGGTCTCCTCCTTATCAGCTGAAGCCAGGGAAGAAGGTATATATAAGGAGGAGACCTGTGGCATAATGGCTAAGACTAAATATATACCTTCTTCCCTGGCTTCATATATATATAAGACAGGGTCTTATTTTCAGGGAAACATGGGTAGTAATATTCTTTAAGGATGCAGGAGAAAGTCCACTCTCTTCCTCTGTCACCTTAGAACATGGAATCATGGATAAAATAGAGAGGAGAACCAAGATTAGAAGAAACATCCTTCTAGTTGAAGAAGGGTCCCAGGTAAGGAGAGAAGGTTCTGCCTAATCTTTGTGGGTTGCATTCTATTCTTTGGCCCGAATGACTTTGTAATTGTTATGCTCATTCTTCTGATGGAGAAGAAGCCGCCATTGGAAATGGAACAGCATTCCCCTGTCTTTTTAAGGTGACCGAATGGGGACGTGAATAAAATTCCTAGAACTTCAGAAGTGCTCCAGTGGTGGGATTCAATTTTTTTTCACTTCTGGTTCTGTGGACGTAGTGTGGCTTGGTGGGCATGGCAGGGGAAGGATACTGTGAAATCTTCATTCCCTTCCTTCCCCACTCCAGGGGGAAGGATACTGTGAAATCTCCAATCTCCATTCTCTTCCTTTCCCACTCCAGGGGGAAGGATACTGTGAAATCTCCATTCCCTTCCGTCCTCACTCCAGGGGGAAGGATACTGTGAAATCTCCATTCTCTTCACCCCTCACTCCAGGGGGAAGGATACTGTAAAATCTCCATTCCCTTCCTTTCCCACTCCAGAGGGAAGGATACTGTGAAATCTCCCTTCCCTTCCCTCCTCACTCCAGAGGGAAGGATATTGTGAAATCTCCCTTCCCCTCCCTTCTCACTCCAGAGGGAAGGATACTGTGAAATTTCCATTCCCTTTCCTCCTCACTCTAGGGGGAAGGATACTGTGAAATCTCCCTTCCCTTCCCTCCTCACTCCAGGGGGAAGGATACTGTGAAATCTCCCTTCCCTTCCCTCCTCACTCCAGGGAGAAGGATACTGTGAAATCTCCATTTCCACCTCACCCCACTAACCTGCTTTCCAGCTTCAATCTCCTGTGCAGGGCAACAGAAGGAGACCTAACCAATCAGCTGGGACTCGGGAGGCAGCAAGTAGATGGGGGCGGGCCCAGCCAGAGGTGGTATTTGGGGGTTCTCCAAACTACTCAAAATTTCTGCTACTGGTTCGCCAGAACCGGTCAGAACTGGCTGAATACCCCCTCTGTTTCCAAAAGTTTGGAAGACAAAACTTCTGGTCCTGATGATCGACCTAGATTGGCTCCTACAACATTATCCTGGGACACGTTATATTCGCCTAGGGGAGACATGATAGCGGTGTTCCAAGATCTCGGGCTTCCACAAAGAAGAGGGAGTCAAGCTATTCTCCAAAGCACCTGAAGGCAGAACAAGAAGCAATGGGTGGAAACTAACCAAGGAGAGAAGCAATTTAGAACTAAGGAGAAATTTCCTGACAGTTAGAACCATTAATCAGTGGAACAGCTTGCCTCCAGAAGTTGAAAAATGCTCCAACACGGGTAGTTTTTAAGAAGATGTTGGATAACCATTTGTCTGAAGCGGTGTAAGTTTTCCTGCCTAGGCAGGCGGTTGGACTAGAAGACATCCAAGGTCCCTTCAATTATTCTATTCTAAGGGGAAGAAGAATGAATGAACAAGAATTCTGGGAGTTGAAGCACAGTCAACCTCGTGTTTCCTTTTTTGGTTAAGCCTGAAAGAGATGGTTCCGGGAACCGAGCCATTTCACTGGATGAGGGAAAGACCCTTTTGAGAACATGAGGGATGGAGAATTGTGAAGAGGCCAATGTGTTATTCTCCAGGCACAAGGCATGCACCTGCCAGACAGTGAAAATGTGGAATAATTACGCTCATGAGAAAAATGAAATGCTACTCACCTTGGCCAGACAGCAGTGAAAATCAGGAAGAAAAAGACCCATTTTTCCGCAAACTTTGATTCTTCAAGAGCAGGTGCCTCCAAATTTTGCAACTTTTAAGACTTACAGATTTCAACTCCCATGTTTCCTCACCCAGCCATGTTAGTTGGGGAATTCTGGAAGTTGAAGTCCACAAGTCTTAAAGTCCACCACATTTGGAGAGACCTCCTCAAGGGGAGTGCTACTTCTCTGGAGCACATCATAACTTCCGAATATTGGTTGTTGTAGTTAGTTGCAAAGTCATGTCCGACTCATCGCGACCCCATTGAAAATGTTCCTCCAGGCCTTCCTGTCCTCTACCATCCTCTGGAGTCCATTGAAGCTCATGCCGACTGCTTCGGTGACTCCATCCAGCCACCTCCTTCTCTGTCGTCCCCTTCTTTAGCCCTCCATCTTTCCCAGCATGAGGCTCTTCTCCAGGGAGTCCTTCTTCCTTCTCATTAGGTGGCCAAAGTCTTTTGAGTTTCCTCTTCAGGATCTGGCCTTCTCAAGAGCAGCCAGGCTGGATCTCCTCTAGGACTGACCGGTTGGATGGCCTTGCAGTCCAAGGGACTCTCAGGAGTTTTCTCCAGCACCAGAGTTCAAAGGCCTCCAGTCTTTGGTGCTCAGCCTTCCTTATGGTCCAACTTTCACAGCCATCCATTGCAACTGGGGAAACCACAGCCTTGACGATATGCACTCAAACTCAAATACTTTGGCCACCTAATAAGAAGGAAGGACTCCCTGGAGAAGAGCCTCATGCTGGGAACGATGGAGGGCAAAAGAAGAAGAAGGGGACGGCAGAGAATGAGGTGTCTGGATGGAGTCCCCGAAGCAGTCGGCGTGAGCTTCAACGGACTCCAGAGGATGGTAGAGGATAGGAAGGCCTGGAGGAACATTGTCAATGGGGTCGCGATGGGTCGGACACGACTTTGCAACTAACAACAACAGCAACCAGAGTTTGAGAAAGAGATTTCCTTCTGGGGCTCCCTCTGAAATAAAAGTGAATTTCAACCCTTCCAAAGTCTTTAGGT
The DNA here is from genome assembly GCF_009769535.1 of Thamnophis elegans. NCBI lineage: Eukaryota > Metazoa > Chordata > Lepidosauria > Squamata > Natricidae > Thamnophis > Thamnophis elegans. The sequence goes on along the minus strand of NW_022473806.1, from coordinate 10,050 downwards.
AAGGAATGGCATGATTAAACAAGAAGTCAGCTCGTAAACTTGCGGCTTGCCAAGGAGATTTATAATAAGATTAGCTGGATTTTCTGCATCAGAAACCCGTCGGTATTGATTTTTTGAGCATTAACAACAAATTCTGCTTTTCTTCCCCTTTTGATATCAATAATTGCCCGAGGCTAAGAAGAAATTAATCCAGGGAATTGGATTACTGTAGACAGCAGAATTATTCGAGAAAGCAACTTTAGTTGTACGGGTAGTCCTAGACTTAACAGCTACAACTGATCCCAAAATTTATGTTGTTAAGTGAGAAAATTTGTTAAATGAATTTAAATTAAGAGCCGAGGTGGCACAGTGGTTAGAGTGCAGTACTGCAGGCTACTTCGGCTGACTGCAGTTCAGTAGTTCGAATCCCACCAGGCTCAAGGTTGACTCAGCCTTCCGTCCTTCCGAGGTTGGTAAAATGAGGACCCAGATTGTTGGGGGCAATAAACTGACTCTGTAAACCGCTTAGAGAGGGCTGAAAAGCACTGTGAAGTGGCATATAAGTCTAAGTGCTAAGTGGGAAGGGAAGGAGGGAGGGAAGGGCCATGGTGACGCAGTGGTTAGAATGCAGTAATGGAGGGTGACTCTGTCCACTGTCAGGAGTTTGATTCTGACTGGCTCCAGGTTGACTCAGCTTTCCGTCCTTCCGAGATGGGTAAAATGAGGACCCAGATGGTTGGGGGCAAGAGGCTGACTCTGTAAACCGCTTAGAGAGGGCTGTAAAGTACTGTAAAGCAGTATATAAGTCTAAGGGCTGCTATTCTTCCCTTCCTTCCTTCCTTCCTTCCTTCCTAATGGGACCCAAGATTGACTCAGCCTTCCATCCTTCCGAGGTGGGTCAAACGAGGACCCAGATTGTTGGGGGCAAGAAGCTGACTCTGTAAACCGCTTAGAGAGGGCTGTAAAAGCCCTGTGAAGCGGTATATAAGTCCAAGGGCCATTGCTATTGCTAAATGCACCAGAATTTCAATTATGTGACCACAGGGATGCTTCAAAGTGTGAAAAGCGGTCATAAGTCACATTTTCCCGTGCCGTCGTAACTTTGAACAGTCATTAAACAAACTGTTGTAAACTGAGGACTGCCCATATTTATGCCCAGAAAATTCCTATCCAACCAGGACAATTTAAAGTTGCAGTTATTTGTATCTGAGGTCAGTTTTTCAAGGAGGTCTCCTTTGGGTAGGGTAGAAGCAAGATACTTCGCCCTACTCCACCTTCTCTTTATAAGGGCTGACATAAATTTCTCTCCATGTCTGAAGCTTGGAGACAAGGCTGATGATGTCAGATGACGTTGCCTGATATCAAGGAGAGACCCAACCTAGGATTAAAGAGAAATTCCCTGACAGTGAGAACAATGAATCAGTGGAGTAGCTTGCCTCCCACAGTTGTGGTTGCTCCATCATTGGAAGATTCCAAGAAATATAGGAACACTATAGGGTTGGAGTTGGACTAGAAGACGTCCAAGGTCCTTTTCAACTCTGTTGTCTATGGAGGTTCTCCGTCCTCCAAGTCATGGTTGTCCCAAAGGTGCTTTTTCAAGAGGCAACTGGACTTCCTTGTTTTTCTTTGAAGGAGCTTCTCACCCAAGAAGCTTCTTCAGAACTTCTTCAAGGTGTATGGAGATTCTCCATCCTCCAGGTCATGGTTGTCCCTAAGGTGCCTTTTCAAGAGACAACTGGACATCCTGGTTTTTTTTTTTAAGACATTTCCCTTCTCATCCAAGAAACTTCTTCAGAACTTCTTCTTCAAGCTCTATGGAGATTCTCCGTCCTCCAGGTCATGGTTGTCCCAAAGGTGCTTTTTCAAGAGACAACTGGACTTCCTGGTTTTTCTTTGAAGATGTTTCGCCTCTCATCCCAAGAAGATCCTTCAGCTCTGAGCTGAAGAAGCTTCTTGGATGAGAAAGGAAACTTCTTCAAAGAAAAAACAGTTGCCTCTTGAAAAAAGCACCTTTGGGATTACAAGTCTGTGGTTCTGTATTCTGCCTGATCCCTCTCAACTCCAAAGATCCAGAGATCTCAGCGAGGGGAGATGCAAGGACCAGAGAAGGGGTGGACAGCCATAAGAATTTTCAACCTGTGGATTTCAACGCCAGCAATTCTTGAGCCAGCCGTGAGCTGAAGTCCATTGGTCATAAAGCCGCCATCGTTAGCCCAGGAGCTGCCCTCGACACCATTCCAGGAACCATAAAAAAGTTTACCTCCAAAGTCTTTAAATAAATACTTATCAAAAGATGGAACGATAAGCAAATTGTACTACAAGCTTCCATCCTGTTATCCATTTACTTGGGTGGGGCTCCCATTGAACAGGTCTCAGTAGCTCTGGGCCAACACAAATACATTCTCCGAACACAATAAACCATTAAATTAAATTCCTGTCTGAAGTGAAAGAAGGGGGGGGGGAACCCCCAGAAATCCTGTGTGATGCCATCTGTTGACCTCCTTGGAGTTTATTTAGCTTTTTCCTAAACATTTTGGAGCCTGAAGAGGGAGAGACAACCCTCTGAAGAAG
>NW_022473806.1:0-2500 GCF_009769535.1 Thamnophis elegans | reverse complement strand
CTTCCTTCCTTCCTTCCTTCCTTCCTTCCTTCCTTCCTTCCTTCTAACTAGATTCTTTCCTGTCTTCCCTTCTTCCTTCCCTTCCTCCATTCTGGACATAACAAGATTCCTTCTTTCCTTCCTTCCTTCCTTCCTTCCTTCCTTCCTTCCTTCCTTCCTTTCCTTTCCTTTCCTTCCTTCTAACTAGATTCTTTCCTTTCTTCCCTTCTTCCCTCCCTCCCTTCTGGAGTTTTAACAAGATTCCTTACTTCTTTTCCTTCCTTCCTTCCTTCCTTCCTTCCTTCCTTCCTTCCTTCCTTCCTTCTAACTAGATTCTTCCCTTCTTCTTTCCCTCCCTCCCTTCTGGTCTTTTAACAAGATTCCTTCCTTCCTTCCTTCCTTCCTTCCTTCCTTCCTTCCTTCTAACTAGATTCTTTCCTTTCTTCCCTTTTTCCTTCCCTCCCTCCCTTCTGGACTTTTAACAAGATTCTTTACTTCTTTTCCTTCCTTCCTTCCTTCCTTCCTTCCTTCCTTCCTTCCTTCCTTCCTTCCAACTAGATTCTTTCCTTTCTTCCCTTCTTCCTTCCCTTCCTCCCTCCATTCTGGACTTATAACTAGATTCCTTCCTTCTTTTCCTTTCTTCTTTCCTTCCTTCCTTCCCTTCCTTCCCTTCCTTTCCTTCCTTCCTTTCCTCTCCATTCCATCCTTCCTCTTCCCCTTCTTTCCTTCCTTTCTTTCCTTCCTTCTCTCCCTGCCTCCCTCCCTTCTCCCTTCCTTCCATCCTTACTCTTCCCTTCCTCTTCGTTTCCTTCTTCCCTCCCCTTCTTTCCTTCCCTTCCTGCCTCCTTCCCTCCTCCCCTCCTTCTCCTCCCTCCCTCCCTCCCTTCCCACTGTTTGTGGATCAAATCCCCCCTCTTCATAATACTGCCTTCTTTCAACTTTCCTCCCACCACGCCTGTGGCTGATGTTCCCTGGTCTTTTCCAACCTCTTTCTGTTCCCTCAGCCAGGAACCAACATGCAACCTGCCATTCCCCCATTTCACGCCCTGCTCAAACCTCCGATCCACATTTCCCTTTGCAGCCAAAGGCGAGGAAAGTACGTGGAATTGGCCGAAAGGGGGGAAATTCCTCTTTTCGTGACATGCGGAAAGACAAGAAGGAAGTAAATCTTTGTTTCTGAAAAGTGAAAGGGAGAGAAATCACAGGAAAGTACATCCTGTACTACTTTCCTCCTAGAAAATAATTTATTTTCTTTCTTTCCTTTTTAAAATAATTCAGAATAGCCAAGTCCATCTGAAACCCACCTCTCTCCCCTCCCCCATGCATTTTGGATCCCTTTGGAATGTGTCAACGACTGTACGATTCGTTTAGCGACGGCAGCAATTTGCTGAAAGGCCTCACCCCGAAAGGGTTGCAAAATGGGCCGCAGCTCTCTTTACAACAGCCTCACTCAGCAGCGGAATTTCTGCTCCCCGTTGTGGTCATAAGTGGGGGGACTACCTGTATTTCTCCTTTCGCCCTTACTCTGGGTGAGTGGACCACCACTTGTTGAAATGGCGTAGTAAGGTTTCCTGCCTGAGGAGGGGGTTGGACTAGAAGACCTCCAAGGTCCCTTCCAACTCTTCTGTTATTTTGGTTCTGCAGCAATTATGGGGTATCTTCTCCCCTCCCCTCCCCAAATATGGACCCAAACAGTGTCCGGTTTTGTCTGAAAAGCAGAGGAGTGGAAAAACTACACGCTACTTAATCTCTCTCCTCCGGAGCTTCTGGGCTCTGCCGTTTCAATTTCCCCCCTTTTCCTCCGAAAATAAACATTCTTGAGTCCCCCCACCCCCCCCAGCGCCTCTTCCTCTCTAGGCTAAATGGCTCTCCAAATTCAATTTGCAGCCTTCCTGCGCACGACACAAGCGCAAGATGAAAATGTTCCTCAGACACACTGCGGAGGGGAAGCGCTATCTGGGTGACACCTCGGCAGAACAGCCTCTGTTGTTGTTGTTGTGTGCCTGCCACCCCCAATCGCTTTGCACCATGGAAACCCAAAATTGGCACTTTGATTTTCGTCGGGCGGATTTTCAATCCATGCCTGCTTGGCATAATTGAGTCAACCGGCCAAGGAGAGAGAGAGGGGGGGAGGGAAAGGAGGGAGGGAGGAAGAGAGAGGGTGGCAGGGGGAGGGAGGAGGGAGAGAGAGAGGGAGATAGGGAGGAAGAGAGGGAGGGAGGTAGAGGGAGGGAGGTTGGTAGGGAGTGGGAGAGAGGGATGGAGGGAGAGAGGGGGAGAGGGAGAGCGAGGAAGGAAGAGGGAGGGAAAGAGAGGGAGGGAGAGACAAGTATGGATGGAGGGAGAGAGTGAGGGAGGGAGAGGGAGGGAGGAGGGAGGGAGGGGGATGTAGGGAGCGACTAAGAGGAGAGGGGGAGGGAGAGAGAAAGAGGAAAGGAGGGAGGGAGGAAGAGAGTGGGTGGGAGGGAGGGAGGGAGAGAGAGAGGGAGATAGGGAGGAAGAGAGGGAGGGAGGGAGAGGG
>NW_022473805.1:20000-30499 GCF_009769535.1 Thamnophis elegans | reverse complement strand
AAACAACCCCGATTGGGCTTAGAAGGGCTGGTCCCATTTCAAAAGAGAAGGCATGCAGAGGAGACGGGAGACAAGGGAGAAGCACACGCGGAGGAATCACGGGAGAGGGTGCGCGGGGCAGAGAAGGCCGCCCCCAGCCCCTCGCCTGTCTCTCTCTCTCAGATGCTGGTGAGGATGCCGCTACTCAACAGCTGCACCTTAAGAATTCCGGGCAGATCCGAAACCCGCTTGTTCCCTTTGTCCTGGAGGTGGAGAATGTGGAAAGGATGAAGCTCGTCCGGGTCTCCAACCAAGGCCACCTGACCCAGAAACTCATCTGTGATCAGGTTGCGCTTCCAGATCTGCAGGGGGAGAAAGAGGAAGGAAGCTCAGGCGGGAAATAACACAATAGCAAGAGTTGGAAGGGGCCTTGGAGGTCTTCTAGTCCAGCCCCCTGCTCCAATAGGAAACCCTATAGAATTTCAGACAAGTGGCTGCCCAGTCTCTTCTTAAAAGACTTCCAGTGACGGAGCACCCAGGAGCTTCTGGTGGCAAGTTGTTCCACTGGTTAATTGTCCTCCCTGTCAGGAAGTTTCTCCTTAGTTCTAAGTTGCTTCTCTCCTTGATTAGTTTCCACCCATTGCTTCTTGTTCTACCGTCAGGTGCTTTGGAGAACAGCTTGACCCCCTCTTCTTCTTTGGGGCTGTCCCTGAGATATTGGAAGGAAGGAAGAAGAGAAGGAAGGAAGGAGAGGAGGGAAGGAGAGAGGAAGGAAGGCAGAAGAGAAGGAAGGAAGGAAGAGGAGGGAAGGAGGGAGGAAGGAAGGAAGAAGAGGAGGGAAGGAGGGAGGGAGGGAGGGAGGGAGGAGGGAAGTAGAGAAGGAAAGAAGGAAGGAAGGAACCTTTACCTTTACCTATATTTTATTTTATGTTCTCCATCTTGCTGTCCAAAGAGATTCTTTCAGCTTTACCTGAATTATGACCGGCTGTCCCGGTTTCCTGCGGTAGAAAAGTCCTTTTACATCAAATTCTGGAGCCACAGTATTCTTCACGACCGGTGATCGGATTTTCTCCCCTTCGCACTTTATGATCACATAGGAATCCACTCCTGAGGCACAAGGGAAACAAAAGGAATTGTCACCCCGTTTTTCCTGTTCCCCTTAAGTAAGCCTCTCCTGTCTTCTTGATTCTTAAATTCCTTCCTTAAAATTTGATTATTTGATGCAGAATTATGGTGTGATTAAAATCCTCAAAAATATATTTGTATGCCCTTCGACCAAACTTCCTCTACTACTATGAGGAACGTTAAGAGGTGAGGGAAAAATTCCACCAACAGAAAAGAATATTTGTAGCTGCGGGTTGAATTGTGGGGACCTTCGTGCTCTCTGAATTATTAGTTGTTTTCTTGCAGACGTTTCATTACCCAACTAGGTAACATCCTCAGTGCTAGAAGGGAATGGGGTTTGCTCTCTGTTTATATGCAAGAAGCTTGCTTGCAAAGAGCAAACCTCGCTCCCTTCTAGCATTGAGGATGTTACTGTCAGGGTTCTGATGAAACTCATGAGCCTCGAGCCAAGTTTCAAAAGAAATCCAGTTATTTATTACGAGCAACATGTCAGCACATACCCGAGTGAAGTCAGCTCTGACCCCATGTAACTTACAGCCCAACTATGATCCTGTTTCCCTCCTCCTCCCAGGGTGTGTCATGAATCACATTCTACAACGGAGCACTTTTGCTGGCTGTAGGAAACACGCCTCTCGGTTGGCTCTGGTAACCTGAGATACAGCCTTGAGAAAGGTATGCGTGGAATGTGCTTCTTTTTTTTCCTAAAAGTTTTTTATTTTTAGACAAACAAAACATAAAACATAAAACCTTCTTCTTCAATTACACGGAATGTGCTTCTGATCATGGATGCCAAGTTGCTCCGTCAGTTCTCCCCCCTCCTGCCTATGGCAACTCGAGAGCAGGCCAGGAATGTTTTATGAGTTGAGAGTTACCTAGTTGGGTAATGAAACGTCTGCAAGAAAACAGCCAACCTCAGAGAGCATCAAGGACCCCACAGTTGTCCTCCTCCTCCTCCTCCTCCACCAGATGTTTCAACTACTTAGGACAGTGCTCCTCAACCTTGGTGACTTGAAGTTGGGTGGACTTCAACTCCCAGAATTCTCAACCTTCTCAACCTTCTTGACTTGAAGATGGGAGGACTTCAACTCCCAGAATTCTCAACCTTCTTGAGTTGAAGTTGGAAGGACTTCAACTCCCAGAATTCTCAACCTTCCTGAGTTGAAGTTGGGAGGACTTCAACTCCCAATTCTGGGAGTTGAAGTCCTCTCATCTTCAAGTCAAGAAGGTTGAGAATCCTGGGAGTTGAATCTTCAGGTTACCAAGGTTGAGAAACACGGACTTAGAAGAAGACACCTGCTTCCTGATTTCCCTTCTCTTTGATCGTGGTTGGATTGAAACCAATATTGGCACCTTCTTCAGCGCCTTGGTTCTTCAGCCCAGAAGCCGAGATGACATGGACTTGGGACACGACTTGGGGATAGCCACAAATTCCACTCCAGCAGGTGTGGGGGGGCTCGTCCAAAGTCAGTTCTCTGGAGAAAGAAGATGAGAAATCCAAGAGACATCAGATATTTGGAAGACCAGGAGAAGAATGTCCTTTAGAAGCAAGGACCCAACCTGGGAGAACCTTCACGCACCATCAAAAGAAAAGCAGCTCTGAATTGTCGCTAAACAAGACAAGAAACCGTAAAATGCGAAGTGGGCTACACGGTGGGCTTCACACAAGATGGCATAACCAGATATCATTGAAAGACCAAGTGACTGGATTTGCACAACCCACATAGGTTTTTAACCCTGGTTAGGTTTTGGCAACTTATCCAAACTCTAACCAAACCTACGTTTGCAGGTAGGCAACACAGGTGAATTTGGAGAAGCAGTTAATTCTGTTCTGTGAACGTTGTGAAGGTGCTACCAATATTGATCATGTATTAATCATACATTGATGGCTCTGGCACGCTTCCGAGTAAGATTTAGAAATTTCAGCTGCTGCAAACTTGTTGGATGGCATGAAGCCGTATCCTGATGTCCCCCTCACTTCACCTAATTTCTATAGTCTGAGCTGATTCTGGCAAGGCTTCGTTGCTGAACAATTTAGCAAGGAAAAAAAATAGAAGTACAGTAGGTTAAGATATTCGTACCTAGGTACAAAATTTCTTGCATGAGATAGGAAGGAAGGAAATAGAAGGGGAAGGGCGGAAGGGAGAGGTAAGGAGGTACGGAAGGAAGGAAAAGGGGGAAGGAAAGAAATAGAAGGGGAAGAAGGGAAGTAGGAAAAGGGGGAAGGAAAGAAATAGAAGGGGAAGAAGGAAGAAAAAGGGGGAAGGAAAGAAATAGAAGGGGAAGAAGGAAGAAAAAGGGGGAAGGAAAGAAATAGAAGGGGAAGAAGGAAGGAAAAGGGGGAAGGAAAGAAATAGAAGGGGAAGAAGGGAAGAAGGAAAAGGGGGAAGGAAAGAAATAGAAGGGGAAGGAGGAAAAAAAGGGGGAAGAAAAGAAATAGAAGGGGAAGGAGGAAGAAAAAGGGGGAAGGAAAGAAATAGAAGGGGAAGAAGGAAGAAAAAGGGGGAAGGAAAGAAAAAGAAGGGGAAGAAGGAAGAAAAAGGGGGAAGGAAAGAAATAAAAGGGGAAGAAGGGAAGAAGGAAAAGGGGGAAGGAAAGAAATAGAAGGGGAAGGAGGAAGGAAAAGGGGGAAGGAAAGAAATAGAAGGGGAAGAAGGAAGGAAAAGTGGGAAGGAAAGAAATAGAAGGGGAAGAAGGAAGAAAAAGGGGGAAGGAAAGAAATAGAAGGGGAAGAAGGAAGGAAAAGGGGGAAGGAAAGAAATAGAAGCGGAAGTAGGGAAGAAGGAAAAGGGGAAAGGAAAGAAATAGAAGGGGAAGAAGGAAGAAAAAGGGGGAAGGAAAGAAATAGAAGGGGAAGGAGGAAGAAAAAGGGGGAAGGAAAGAAATAGAAGGGGGAGGAGGAAGGGAGGGAAAGAAGGAAAGGGGGAAGGAAAGAAATAGAAGGGGAAGGAGGAAGAAAAAGGGGGAAGGAAAGAAATAGAAGGGGAAGGAGGAAGGGAGGGAAAGAAGGAAAGGGGGAAGGAAAGAAAAAGAAAGAAAGAAAGAAAGAAAGAAAGAAAGAAAGAAAGAAAGAAAGAAAGAAAGAAAGAAAGAAAGAAGAGAATAGGAGGGCCTCCCAGTTGGTAGGAAAACATCATGAGGCAGTGAATTCCAAAGGTGATTTCTACCCTGGTCAAAGTAACCCCTTTTCCCGATCCCTCTGATCTGCTCCCATCCAACCTCTTCTGAAGGGAAGATTGAGGGAAGCCCCCTGGTCCTTACTGGAAGTCAGAAGGCACGTCTGTGAACTGTCTGAGTAGGAATTCGGCTACATGGCCAGCCTCGAAAGTGGTTGGTATGATGACATAGCGACCCTCTTTCAGGTCCATCCTGAAGAAGACACTACGAGAGTTGATGTAGATGGAGCTGGCGACCTTGGTCTGTAGGGTGTGCATTCGGTACCTCCGGTTGAGTTCCACCTGGGTGTAATAAAAAAAACAGAGAAGGATTTAGGAGAAGGATTATGTCTGGGTTTCTCAACCTTGATGACTTGAAGATGGGAGGACTTCAACTCCTAGAATTCTCACCTTCTTAACCTTCCTTGACCTTGGTGACTTGAAGATGGGAGAACTTCAACTCCCAGATTTCTCACCTTCTCAACCTTCCTTGACCTTGGTGACTTGAAGATGGGAGAACTTCAACTCCCAGATTTCCTACCCTCTCAACCTTTCTTGACCTTGGGGACTTGAAAATGGGAGGACTTCAACTTCCAGATTTCTCAACCATTCTCAACTTTGATGACTTGAAGATGGGAGGACTTCAACTCCCAGAATTCTCATCTTCTCAACCTTTCTCGACCTTGGGGACTTGAAAATGGGAGGACTTCAACTCCCAGAATTCTCAACCATTCTCAACTTTTCTCAACTTTTCTCAACTTTTCTCAACTTTTCTCAACCTTGATGACTTGAAGATGGTACGATTTCAACTCCCAGAATTCTAAAGCTTTCTCAATCTTGGTGATTTCTGGGAGTTGAAGTCCATCCACCTTCAAGTGGCCATGGTTGAGAAACACTGTTCTCCAGTTAAAACCAGAACGCTCCATTCTGGCCACCTCCAAACATTCTAAGAAGAAGTTGGTCATCAAAGCTTATACCTTGAAGATGTCAAATCCTATGGCGAGGTTTTCTCCCTTCCCTTCCTTCTGGCTGGTCCGTTTGGGCTTTTGCTGGATGCAAACCAAGACTTCGTCCTCTGGTTTCTTCACATCAAAAATGTACTGAGTGAAAAAGAGAGGCACACAACAATCAGATCTTTGAAGTCATCCAGGTCAACAAACCAAGGAGAGAAAAACTGAAAATCTATTGTTAGAAGGTAGGCGTGTGCCTCAGTTGTAATTCTCAATAATAAAACCTGCAATCAAACAATTTTGACACCACAAAAAGGCAACTCAGGGTAATAAAGCCACAAAAGATAAGATAAGAAACAATCAAAATCAAAGGTATAACTACAACGGAGATGTCTATGTCTATGTAGGAACTTAGCAATACTCTGTAATGCGGTGTTTTCCAACCTTAGCAACTTTTAAGATATGTGGACTTCAACTCCCAGAATTTTCAACCTTCTCAACCTTAACAACTTCAAGATGGGTGGACTTCAACTCCCAGAATTCTCAACTTTGGCGACTTGAAGATGGGTTGAGAAGGTTGAGTTGAAATCCACCTACCTTCAAGTCACCTTTTTCTAGCGCCCTTGTAACTTTGAATGATTTATGGTTTATGGTTATGGTTTAATTTATTTGTATGCCGCCCTTTTCCCTGAAGGGACTCAGGGCGGCTCACAACTCAAAAAGGGAGGGGAAATACAAACAGAGTTACAAAAACATAGAAACCATACATAGTTAAAAACACAACAATCATACCATTTGAAGTGGGGCAGCGAGTCTTTAGCCCCAGGCCTGTCGGAACAGCCAGGTTTTAAGGGCTGTGCGGAAGGCCTGGAGGGTGGTGAGGGTACGAATCTCCACGGGGAGTTCGTTCCAGAGGGCCGGAGCAGCCACAGAGAAGGCTCTCCTCCGGGTAGTCGCCAGTCGACACTGGCCAGCTGATGGAATTCGGAGGAGGCCTAGTCTGTGGGATCTGATCGGTCTATGGGAGGTAATTGGCAGTAGGCGGTCTCTCAAGTACCCAGGCCCACTACCATGAAGGGCTTTGTAGGTGACAACTAGCACCTTGAAGCGTACCCGGAGATCAACAGGCAGCCAGTGCAGCTCGCGGAGGATAGGTGTTACGTGGGTGAACCGAGGCGCACCCACAATCGCTCGCGCGGCTGCATTCTGGACAAGCTGAAGTCGCCGAATACTCTTCAAGGGCTGCCCCATGTAGAGCACGTTGCAGTAATCCAGTCTAGAGGTTATGAGGGCACGAGTGACTGTTGTGAGAGCCTCCCGGTTCAGGTAGGGACGCAACTGGTGCACCAGGCGAACCTGGGCAAATGCCCCCCTGGTCACAGCTGACAAATGGTGTTCAAAAGTCAGCTGTGGGTCCAGGAGGACTCCCAAGTTGCGAACCCTGTCTGAGGGGCGTACTGTTTGACCCCCCAGCCTGAGAGATGGAACACTTGGCCAATTAATAGGAGGGAAGCACAGCAGCCACTCGGTCTTATCTGGATTGAGTACAAGCTTGTTAACCCCCATCCAGTCCCTAACAGCCTCGAGGCCCTGGCACATCACGTCAATCGCTTCATTGAGTTGGCACGGGGAGGACAGATACAGCTGTGTATCGTCCACATACTGGTGGTATTTTATCCCGTGCTGTCGAATGATCTCACCCAGCCAGGAGGGGCACGGGTCCAGTACACATGTGGAGGCACTTACAGTTCTCATGGCCTTGTCCACGTCCTCAGGGGTAACAGCCTGAAAATCAATCCAGTGATGTCCTACCAGATTATCCCTTGGTGCCTCAGCTGGTTCTGCAGAATTGGAGTCCAGGTCCGCCCGAAGCGGAGCAACTTTATCTGCGAGGAATTGGACGTAGTCCTCAGCTCTGCCTTGCAAAGGATCGCTCGTATCCCTCCTATTTAGGAGGGAACGGGTTATCCTGAACAAGGCGGCTGGGTGCGACTCAGCGGAAGCAATCAGAGAGGCAATGTATGTTCTTTTTGTCGTCCTAATTGCCCGGATGTAGACTCTGATGCTGGATGTTAAAAGTGCTCGGTCTGACTCGGACTTACTGGATCTCCATCGATGCTCTAGGCGTCTCTTACGGCGCTTCATCTCCCGGAGTTCCTCAGTAAACCAAGGGGCCCTCCTGGATCCACTGCCTCGGATCGGTCACTAAATGAACTGTTTTAAGGTGAGGACTATCTATTTAGCCTTCCTATTGGTGTGTGTGTGTGTGTGTTTGGGAACTACGTAATGTTGTCACATTCTAGGGGAGAACGAAAGGAGGAGCTTGTGGTATCTCGGTTGGAGAAGACTTGTTGGGTGAACCTCTTGAGTGGATCTACAAACCAGTGTTTTCAACCTTGGAAACTAAGATGGATGGACTTCAACTCCCAGAATTCCCAACCTTCTCAACCTTAACAACTTCAAGATGGGAGGACTTCAACTCCCAGAATTCCCAACCTTCTCAACGTTAACAACTTCAAGATGGGAGGACTTTAACTCCCAGAATTCCCAACCTTCTCAACCTTGGCGACTTGAAGATGGGTTGAGAAGGTTGAGTTGAGGACCACATACCTTAAACTTGCCAATGTTGGATTGCTCTCACGCCTTCCTCGGTCTCCCTCTTTGACCTTCTTACCTGGGGGTTTTGCAGGAAGGTATCCCGGTTGTTGACGCAGCCCCCGGAACGGTTCTTCAAGGGGTCTTCATGCCGCGTCCAGGCGCCCTTCAAGACGGCTTCTTCCCATGTCTTATGGATGCTCAGGTAGGACGTGTTCATCAGGCGGCATTTGATGATGTCGGTGAAGTACGTACAGAAGTCATCAAAAGCCATCCTTAGGAAGAGAAGAACCGGACAGTCGATTCTGGAACATCTCACGTTTCATTGCTCTAATTAGGCCATCTTTCCTTGGCTACGCAAAGTGGGTCCTGCATTCAAAAGCTCGCAGTTGTCTTCTTCGGTGGGCCCAGAAAGAAAACATCCATTTTTCCCGTGCTCCCACTAAGAAGTACTCCAGTTGGATTTATTTTAAACACACAGCTCATCTAAAATATACTAAAGCTAAAATATATAATGAACGGTTGCAGGAATTGGTTATTTCTAGTATCATGAAAAGAAGGACTAGGGGCAGTAGTGGGATTCAAACATTTTTACTACCGGTTCTGTGGGCGTGGCTTTGTGGGCGTGGCTTTGTAGGTGTGGTAGGGGAAGGATACTGCAACATCCTCATTCCCTCCCGATCAGCTGGGATTCGGGAGGCAGAGAATAGATGGGGGCGTGGCCAGTCAGAAGTGCTATTTACCGGTTCTCCAAACTACTCAAAACCTCCGCTACCGGTTCTCCAGAACTGGTCCGAACCTGCTGAATACCTCCTCTGACTAGGGGAGACATGATAGCCGTCTTCCAATATTGGAAGGGTTGCCACAAAGAAGAGGGGGTCAACTTATTTTCCAAATGCACCTGAGTACCAGACAAGAAGCGATGGATGAAAACTCAAGGAGAGAAGCCAACCTGGAATTAAGGAGAAACTTCCGGACAGTGGGGACAATTAACCAGTGGAACAGCTTGCCACCGGAAGTTGTGGATGCTCCATCACTGGAGGTTTTCAAGAAGAGATTGGACAACCATTTGTCCGGAAGGGAATAAGGTCTCCTGATAATACAATAATACAATAGCAGAGTTGGAAGGGACCTTGGAGGTCTTCTAGTCCAACCCTCTGCCTAGGCAGGAAACCCTATACCGTTTCAGACAAATGGCTATCCAACATCTTCTTAAAGACTTCCAGTGTTGGGGCATTCACAACTTCTGGAGGCAACTTCTGTTCCACTGATTAATTGTTCTAATTGTCAGGAAATTTCTCCTCGGTTCTAAGTTGCTTCTCTCCTTGATTAGTTTCCACCCATTGCTTCTTGTTCTGCCCTCAGGTGCCTTGGAGAATATCTTGACTCCCTCTTCTTTGTGGCAGCCCCTGAGATATTGGAAGACTGCTATCATGTCTCCCCTGGTCCTTCTTTTCATTAAATGAGACATACCCAGTTCCTGCAACCGTTCTTCATATGTTTTAGTCTCCAGTCCCCTCATCATCTTTGTTGCTCTTCTCTGCACTCTTTTTGAGTCTGATCAAGCAGGAGGTTGGATTAGAAGACTTCAAGGACTGTTCAGGACACCCTAAACCACTTCAGACCCTAAACCACTTTTATCCAATCTCTTCTTAAAAACCTCCAGTGTTGGATCACCATTCCACTGATTAATTGCTCTCACTGTCAGGAAATTTCTCCTTAGTTCTAAGTTTCTTTTCTCTTTGATAGGTTTCCCCCCTTTCTTCTGGCCCAGATTTCAAGCACTTTGAAGAAGTTTAGGATTAGGCTATTTCTCTATGACACCCTCAAGATTGGAAGACTGCTGTCAAATCAGCCCTAGGTGCATCATTCCAGATGGATCACCTGGATGTGGCCAATGAAGTAAAACAGACGCTGAGTTTGATTGGAAAAACCTTTTATTTCTCGCTAGTTAATAACCCAGCATTGCCCGAGTATTTATTTATCGGGGGGGACCAAACGTAATTTCTAATGTTGGATTTTCCCCCTTACCAGAGGGAGCCCCCTTGTGGAGGACCGTGAAGGTGTTACCATGGCAACTCCACTGCGCTGTACAGTAGAAGCCACTTTATGGCAGTACGTTAGAATCCGTTTTAAGGAACAACAGGCTGTATCTTAACAGAACACATAACCCGAGGCACGTTAAGAGATGTCTTACCCTCATAGTATTTTTCTCCAGAGAGTAAGTCATCTGTGCACCAAGTGTGGTTGAAATTGCTCTAGGTGTTTCAGACTTATGCTGGAACGTACATACAGCCATTATTTATTTATTTATTTATTTATTTATTTATTTATTTATTTATTTATTTATATGTATATATACATATGTACATATGTACATATGTACATATGTACATATGTACATATGTACATATATACATATATACATATATATTATATACATGTAATTTATATATATACATATAATTTATATATACATATAATTTATTTATTTATCAGCACAAATAAAAAAACACAAATATAACAAAGGCAACAGTAAAAATATTGGGTTTCTGTCGTGATGGACTCTTGTGACGAGCCGATTGACAGATGATGGAAGCAGTTGGCTTCCTTCCATAATTGGGGCTTACCAGGGGTTGTGACTCTAAATATATACATATATACACATATACACATACACACATACACACACACACAC